>NC_143482.1:1683012-1986018 GCF_027475165.1 Benincasa hispida | reverse complement strand
TATCCAAAATGGACTATATCATAACATTGTGGAGATAGGTAGAAGTTTCTTATCCTTATCGGTTGGGTTGCATAAATAGGAAATTTATTTAAGTGGAAGTCTATTATTCATGCACTTGTTGGGTGTGGTATCATTCTATATTGATTCTAGAAATGATTTTGCTCTCTGAAACTGTCTATTCTTTTTAAATTTTGAAGGAAATTTCCCAACTAAGGTATAAGCTTTGCCCTGGACACTTGAAGGAACAACAATTCTGGAAAATATACTTTGCCCTTGTAAAGAGCCTCGTATTTGAGTAAGTCCTATTGTTTTGAGAAGCTTGTTGTTTCTATTTAATTGTATTTAAAATGTTGGCTCTTGTTTGTATTATATGAATCAAGTCGTCCTTGTGTAGTTCTTGAAGCATGTGTTTGTGCCTAAGTGTGAGAGTTCACGGAGTTTCAATCACCTTTTCCACTTTCTTATAGAATATTTTCTGTTTCTCTCAGCTGATTCAGTGCGATGTTTCGAAGATGTTTCTTCCTCATTAGAAGTCATAGCTTCCTTTTGATATTAGAAGGATATTATATTAGAGAGAAGGGTTTATAATTCATCTAATATGCTTAGGCATTAATTTAATGAATCTGAAATTAAAGCAGAAATGTGTTCATTTGTTGTTCGTAGGGATAGGGATCATTTAAATGTGCAAATACCTGTCTTTTTTACAGCTCCTCTAACCTTGTTCAGAGCTGTATCTTGAAGTTGTTTGTGCATTACCAGAAGTCCTACCTCCCTCCCCTACTCCATCATGTATAATCTTTAGGCATGTGAGAGGAAAGGTGAGGCCCCTGAGTTGGTTTACCAATACCTATAGTGGAAGGAGAATATATGGGTGTGGGCTTAACAAGTTAACTTGTTATTGTTGGACCTTGGGTTTCCATAAGGGGAGAAAGTAGAGTGTTGGGCCATGTTTTGTAATTCTGTTAGTTATGGAATGAGGCAGTGTAGCACAACGTCAGACTAGAAAGTCAGAACCACATACTATGTTCTCTTTCGTATTTGGTTGCTTCTTCCTGTGCCATTCTACTTAATCCTATCATCTTGGATTATGCCTAAAGGGAGAAAAATGGACACTAATGAATACTGTAGAATCTAGATTGGGAGTGACTGAGGGCAAAGAGGATGTCAACTTTGAAGAAGAATATAGTTACAATGACTGAAGAGATTAATCAGACTTTGGACCAGAAGCCAGAAGGAATAGGTGCACACAACATGTATCCCTTGGTGTTTAATTTCATAAAGGAAGGCACTGCTAGATTAGGCTAGATGTATGATGGTGGGATTCAATTAGACTTGAAGTGTGAATCGAGTGATGTTCATAGTGAAGAAGTCAAATAGTCAATCATGTGGAACTGATAATGAGGAGGGTGGATTTGCCTCATTTTTCTGTGATGGATATGAATAATTGGATGTTTTATGCAGCTTGCATGTGGCCATGCTGCCATGCTGAGCAATCCTCTAGTAACTACAAAGCTAGTTATGAAGTCTGCCAATAGGACAGGTACCAGGTTATGTCCCTTGCAAGCTTACACCCCTAACCTTCACTCAAATGGCCGTGGAATGGCATCACAGTTGATTTTGAGGGGAAAGGACTTGGTTTTGATCATGATGGACAGGATGAGAAAGTACGCACACCATTTTTCTGAAGCACCCTTACATAGCATCATCAGTGACGGTCATGTATCATCAAGGAAGCATCTAGATTGCATGAACCCTCCTAATCAATCTATTCATATTGGGATTGAGTGTGGTTCATTTCTATTGAGTGTCATGAGTTTAAGCCGTGGGACCTAAGAAACATAGATACGGATACGACATGACATGGACACGGCAACATGTCTTCTTTTTTTTAAAAAATCTAGGTCATGACATAGCAAGGACACATCTATTAAAATACACATTTTAAGAAATATATATCATTTTTGTATCAAAAGAAAATCCAAAGAAAATGAGTTAGATGCATTTATATGTTTAAAAATTAGTTTAATGTATTTCACGCTTAAAATTTATTATTCTAGTGTAAGAGCCATGAATCTACTCAACAAGTGTTCTATGCTTGTCTAATAGTGGGGGTGCTCGTGAATTGGGTTGGGTTGGGTTCAAGCACATTTTAGACTCAACCCAATTGTTCGAACTGTAAATTTCTTCAATCCAAATCTCTTATTAAATAATGAACTCAACCCAACCCAACCATGAAATATTTGTGTTGGGTTGGTTCGGGTTAGTCGAGTCATTTATTTAGATTTTTGTTTTAAAAATAAATAAAATATTAATATGTAAAAATTTTATTTAATTCATTTCATATATTGAATTAAGATTAATAACTCAATTTTAATTTATATTATAAAAATTTTCTTTCCAAAGTGCAAAAAGTTTTTTTTAGGAGTTGTTGGAGATAAAGTAACCAAAAAAATCATGGAATAAAATAACATAAAAATAAATATATGTAAAAATAATTGTATCATAAGTAAAAACAACATAATTTTTAAAAACAATAATAAGTTCGGGTTGGTTCGGATTGGTTTGGGTTATTTTGGTTGAACCCATTCCCAACCCATAAGTTTTTCATCTATTTGAACCCAACCGAACCCAAACCGTACGGGTTGGATTGGGTTGGGTTGGGTTGGGTTGAGCGGGTTTCTTGGGTCATTGGGTTTTTGGAACACCCGTATCTAATATATTTGTTGCACTAAGAAATGTCCGATTTGTGTCCAACAATTGTAGGAGTGTCCAAGTGTTTGACATGTGTTGAAGCGTGTTAGATACGGACACACTAGCCAAACTAAAGTGTCTGTGCTTCTTAAGTGGGAACTATAAAAGCATAGCATCATCAAACAGAAGGCCAGTTTGTGGGGGGCTGTAGATGCTTGGAAACCAATTAATGTTGTTTCGCTTGTGACAAGACAAGACTTTAGCTAAATGGATACCATATATTGAAATCGTACTGTGTTTCTACCTAGAACTCTCCATTTCTGTTGTCGTATTCCCCTACCCTGTATACTGCAGGAAAAGCTCTTCTCAAGTTTAGTTTGTTGACCAGCTATTATGGAGCTATCTTTAGATGACTTCAAGTATACTTAGTGGTGCACACAAATAATGAAAGTAGTACTGATAAGTATACGAGGCAAGTGGAATTTCAGGTAAAGACATGGCCAAAATTGAAGTTGGGACAATCCTTGCCCTCTGAAAGGTATGAAAGGGTGGCTTAGTGGCAATATATGGTCTGTTCCAAAGTACTGAATGCATAGTGAGGGGAGGGGTACTCATAATTTTATAGCTGCCATCAACTTCACGAAGCCTCCCCATCTTTCATTTATTATTATTATTATTATTATTATTATCATTATTATCATTATTATTATTTAACTAGAAACGAGATGCAATGAAAAGAGATACTTTCATAATCTTAGTTGAAGCTGGCCAAAAGTAATCTGAGTCCTTTACCATCTCTACTAGGGTGTTCAAAAAAACTGATGATCCAAAAAAACCCAACCAACCCAACTCAATCCATACAGTTTGGGTTGGGTTATCAACTTATTTGGGTTGGGTTCAAATAAATAAAAATCTTATGGGTTGGGTTCAAATAAATAAAAATCTTATGGGTTGGTTTGGTTCCTGAATTAACTTAAAATAACCCAAACCAACCAGAATCAACCCGAGTTTATTATTAATTTTAAAAGGTATGTTTATTTTATTTATGATACATTTATATATACATCTATTTTTATTTTATTTCATGATTTTTTTGGAAATTTATTCTCCAGCAACTAAAATTAAATTTTTAGCACTTTTGAAAGAAAACTTTCATAATCTAAATGAAATTGAGTTGTTACTTTTAATTCAATAGATTAAAATAATTAAATAAAAATTTTACATATTAATATTTTACTTATTTTTAGAACACAAATTTAAATAAATGACCCGAATAACCCGAATCAACCCAACCCAATTATTTCATGGTTGGTTTGGGTTGAGTTCATTATTTAATAAAGGTTGTTTGGGTTGAAGAAACTTACGACCTGAACAATTGGGTTGGGCCTAAAAAGTACTTTAACCCAACCCAACCCACGAACACCCCTAATCTCTACGTTAGATCAATACTTTACTCTGGAGGCAGTTCAAGGGAACGAGTTAGAAGCTCTCATTCAATGGCAGGGTCAGTCACTTAAAAGGGAGAAATCTGGGAATCCCCTCAACTAGTGCAGAATCAGTAGTTAGTGTTCACCTTCAAGACAAGGTGATAGTGTGAACATGTGTGTTGATAGGAAGGAAAGCCCCTAAATTTGATTTACATTCAGTTGACAGAAAATCTGTGGCCTAGAAAGTTTGTTTTTGTTGGGTCTACTGGTTTCCTCGAGGAGAGACATAGTATGGAACCACGTTTTGAAATTTGGTATGATTTAGGGAAGCCACGAACCTCTCAGATGTCTGTTTACTTCTATGTTTGGTTTCTTTTTACCTTGAAATGCCATCAGCGTGTATTGAGAAGATCATGCTAATATGGTCGTGTTAATTCCATCTCAAGGAATGGTCAAACAGTATATATTATAATTCACGTTCCTGATGCGTCAAACATTCCAACTTTGCAAAGACCAGTTCCGATTATTGCTAATGCTACCTACGTACAAAGATTTCAGCTGTGTAATTTGTGAGTTAATTTAGCTCGAGTTTATTGACAGATTAAGCTGAAAACTTGATTCTATTTCCTCTTCTTGTACTACGATAGCTAGAACTTTGTGAAATTGGAACTTTAAGACAAAAAAAAAAAAAAAAAAAAATGCAAACAAATTACATGTCACGTGCATTCTGCTTCCCTACGACTTTTTGTTTGTTTAATCTTGTCTGATGCTTCTCTGGTCATACCTGCACTCATCTTCTTTTTTATCTGGAAATTTCCAAGATAATGTGGTAAATTGAAATTGTTCTCTACTACTCTCCTGCGCATTTAGCACAGAATTCATCCTATTGTTTCTATTGTGGCAGATATGAACTCCGTGCAATTCAACTTGATAAAATTAGGAGGATGGCTTTAGGGAATGAGGAATCTTCCAACTGCACTCCATATGAAGTTGAAATGTCAGAGACAAATACTTCATCACATTTAACTTCTGTATGTCCACCATCTCCATAGAATCACCAAATCATGCATTTTGCTATCTGTCTTAACAAGTTCAACAGTACTGGAATCAATTTTTTTACCTCAGACTTGTGGCCATGCTCCTGGTTTGATAAGGATGCAGTTGCAGTTGTACAACCTAGTTCAAGTATAAGATCATCAAATCAGAAAACATCATCAATCACTCTAGATAAAGAGGAGCTTTTCCTAAAGGAATATTGTGAGCATAGTCTGACTCTGTAGAAGTTGAAGGTAGTCAGTCTCGTCAACTGAAAAATTATTGTAGTGAACTGCTATCACATAGTAGGATAGATGGTTTCCAAGAATATGAGTATGTGATTGCATGAATTAAACGTCTTAAATCTGAGTCCTGAGAATCTTTCAAAGTTTTCTATCCGGGGACTTGTAGCATTTAATATGCAACGAAAATGACAATTCTTTGTGCATTGAACAGAGTTGTACTAACCGTAAAATGCAGAGCCGTGCAATCAACCACGTGAAATTGCCAAGCATTGCATCGAAGTAAGTGCATGCCGACAAGTTTGATCACCACGGAACTTTGCTCATCCGTTCATCTCATTTCTTCTGTGGGGATGAATTGAAAGGATAATAGCTAAATTAGCCAAGGTATTCAACTTTGATGTTTGTTTAAAAAAAAAAATTCTTTTAAAATCGGTGATATTATCTTGGACAAATTACAAAAAACACTTCGGTTGATTGATAGTTGTAATTATACTATTAAACTTTTAATTGTCAAATTGAACCTTCAAATTTATACAAATATTAAAATTAACCCAATATATAATAGTTATAGAATTTGAAGACTCAAATAATAATTTTTTATCATTTTGAGGGGCCAAATTCCACAACTATTTTAACTTTGGTGGTCCAATTTTAACACTAGTATGAATCTGAGGGCTTAATTCTTACCGTTAAAAATTTAAAGATGTGATTGTAACAATTATCATAAGGATAATTTTTACAATTTGCTCGAGAGTATTTTTAATTTTTTAAAAAACAGATTTCTGGCCCATTGATGTCATATCTACCATTTCTTCTCTGTAAGGCTCCTGACAAACTTCAAACGAAATCAAATAAGATAAAGTGCAAGAGTCCTTAGACATAATCAAACAATTATGAAACCTAGTGAAATCATGTTTTAGGTTTCAGTTAGATTATGAAGATGGGTGGTAAAGTAACTTCATTTATTTTACTAATTTCCAAGATAAACTAACCAGATATGGACAGTAGAAACGGTTGAGATAAACATTACATATTACAAAGATAGATGCTGTGCGTTAGCACATATGTACTTCCTATTTCCCCAAATGTCTAACTAAAGACGTATTAAATAAAAGCTGGTTAGTATGAGATGCTCTAACTTTGTGTAACTACAGAAACTTCAATGCCTGTCTTCAACCCATCCTGTGTTCTCCCAAAATGAGCTATGTAGAGGTATTCGAGATCGTAGCTACTTAAGGAACCACTTGCACCCATTCGTATCGCCCTTGGAGAGGCATATCACTTGCAAAGTCGAAGTTATACCTGCAAAAACCCACACAAATCTAAGGCGATTGACGTGATGGAAAGGTCTTGACAATGATTTTCTAAATCTAAGTACATATCACAAAGTTAAATTAAATCGCCTACTTCTGAATAAATGTTCGTTGATGCCATAGCTCTTCGTGTGCAAAGAACTCCTCTATATCATTTGCGGATGGGAAACTTTTAAGCAACTCCATCTCTACTCTTGATTTGGTTGAACTTGAAATTGTCTCCATCCTTGTTGAGTGAGATGTTTCATTGGAGCTTGAATCCCTAGCCACACTGCTATGCATTTTTCCTGCAGTTCCCCTACACAACAGTGCTCGAATTAATTACTCTAGTGAAAATTTGTAAACATAAGAAGAGGTATAAAACACTTAAGGTACCAACTTGTTCTTTAAATCATTTTCTGCTTTACATTAATTGAATCAATCGCTGTTCTTTTTCCTAATTAGTGTCTACTTAAACCACGGCAAAACTAAATTGACAAACACACTGCACAGCATCGAATCGATTGGAAGGAATATACCATTAGTGTCTAATGGGACAAACTATAATTTGGCTGGTAGTACAAAATATGGCATAAAATATATTTCTAATTTATAAATTCTTGTCATCTACACGTTTTCAAAAGCCAAAATATGCACAAACGACATGCTGCAAATTGCAAAAAAGGCAATAACTATTGCTATCAGTATTCCCGTAGGCAACTACCAACTTTATTGAATTCTTCGAATTAATTTCCAAAAAAGAAAAGTTGCACTGAATTAATGCAGGTAAAACTTCATTTTGTCTCTGGATTTCATGCCAAAAATTGAGGTAGCAACCAGAAAATCAGGACACTAATGTAGTTGTTTATCTTGGTATCCAAGAAAAATTAAGAAAAAGTGTCATATATTGGCAAATAAAACTAGTAATGTTTAAAAGCTCCAAGGGGGCAGTTGGACCAGACATAAAACAGCAGATACTAAAGAAAGAAGCACTCTTAAAGTCACATCTCATCAGCATAACTAGCCTTTCATGAAAGATGCACAACCACAGATAGAAACAATAGAACAACGACAGGATGTGAAGTGAAAAGTGAAGGTACATAAAAGGTAAAAAGACTAGTACGAGCAATAGTAATAGTCAAACAAGAGCACATGGTCACAGAATGAAATGAACCCATCCATTTCATTAGAAATCGATACGAGCAAACAAAATTTCGAATACATACAAAATATGATTTAAAAAGGGAAAAATCAACGAAACCCATGAACTAGACAAACCTTTATTTAGTACAATAGCAGACTACAACCATTTTGATGCATCTCAAGCTAAATTGAACTAAAATAACAACATAATCAGAAAAATTGTCGAAACCCGCGAGCTAGACAAACATTTAAACAGAGTAGCAGAACACAACTATTTTGATACATTTCGAGCTAAAATTAAATTAAAATAACAACAATATAAGAAAATTTCTCGAAAACCATACCAATTTTCACCTCCAAATTCGAGACAGTTCTCGCTAAAAACATCTTCGACATCCCAAACATTTCCACTCTGTGTTTCTCCCACACCAAGCTTCCTCTTCTCCGAGTCCGTCGAGGAACATTCAAGAGTTAAGCGACCTCTGCAACACTCGCCATCCGGGTTCGCCTTCTGGTGCTGCCTGAGTATCGGAGGCTTTTCAAGCCGGCGGCTCCGAAGCTGCAAGTAAGAAGAAGAAGAAGAAGAAGAAGAAGAAGAAGCAAGGGCAGATTTGTTGAGGCGCTGTAAGGCAAGGGTTTTAGCGGCTCTAGTACGAAGTCCGGGAGAGGAGTGAGGGGAGACTTCCATGAGAGCAATGGCGGCAGTAAGCTTGGATTTCTTGAAGTACTTTCCCATAAATGAGTGAAACTGAGAGAGGTGAGAGTTTAGGGTTTCGTGGGTTCTGTTTCTTTCTTCCGTTCTGAAGGAACAGAGGACTGTGTGAGAGAGCAAAAAGAGAGGGAAGTTTGTAGGAAAGAGACGAGAGAGAGAGAGCGCGGGAGAAATTGGGAAAGGTTAGGGTTGGGGATTTGGGGAACAACACCCTTTATATATATATATATATATATATATATATATTATTTTTTACAAACAAAATTAATTTAACCTAAATTACAAGATTAGTTTATCAATATCAATATTCTCCTCTGGTTTGAAATGTAGATATCGATAAAAATGTAGAAATTATTAGCGATGTTCAAAAGACTTGTTGATCTAAACAACTCGAATTACTCAACTTAAAGTTGAGTTCAGTTACATTTTTTTTCTTTGTTTTGGTTGGGTTGTGGGGAACTTAATATTCAGTTCGATTCTCAAGTTCAAGATTCTTTTTGGTCGGTTCAACCTGAGTCAAACCAAAATTCATTGAATTAATAGTTATATTTTAACTTAGGGTCTCATCCACTGAAATTTCAATTCCCTTTCTAATTCTCTCCCTTTTTTTCCTTTACGACTTGTGACCTAGATGACTCGATGATCAAACCCAACCCAACTCGAATTCAAAAAGGTTACGTCGGGTTGAAGATTCTATTCACTTATTTTGAGTAGATGACCTAACCAACTCAATCCGGATTGGTTCAAAAAACTTCATCAACCTAGTCCAATCCAACCTATGTATATATATAGTTGAGGTCTCAATTTTGTGAAAATGTTGATGAATATTTATTAAAAAAAAAAAAAAAAGAAATCATGATATTTAAATTAATAAATATTACGTTTATGTATTTAAACCAATTAAAATGTTCATTATTTGTATTATATTTATATCAGTGACATTTTGGTTACTTATTTTCTATATTTCTTAGACTTTTTACCGTGCTTTTACCCATATTTGGTCTAACTTAGAAATTAAAATAGTATCTAATTGGTTAAATTACAAGTTTGATTTAAACTTTGTGGTTTATATTTATTTGATTGTTGAACTTTGAAAAGTATCTAATTGAAGAAATCAAATTTGATGCAATTGCCTTGTGTCAGTGATTTCTTAATTAGAACAAAACATAAAATTTGAGAAAACAAAACAAAAGGAGGATAAACAATATTTTGTCTAAGCATGCTGTCTAAATTAACAGAGAGGAAGGGAAGATCAGAAAACTTACCCTTGAAGAAAATTTGTCTTCACGTTTTCCTCTTCCGGAATCATGAACTTCTTTGCTTCTCATGAACGCAACAAAGTCTCAAGGACCCTCGGACACCACCACAAAATGACTTTTTAACTATTCTTAAAGTGAGAATCAAGACAGGGTTATGGGCTTGCCATGTTAATCTTGGTGAGGGAGAAGGAAATTTCTTTGAGAGAGTTTTTCACAACAAGGAAGAATGTAAAGAGTTTCCCTATGTTTCACGCATACCATTCTCAACTGCATCTGTGAACCTGTATATGAAAGAGATGATGGAAGTTATTTTCATAACTCCCTTCATCATGTAAAATAATTCATTTCATTGTATTAAAATAATATATTAAATTACATCTTATATTATATTCCATGTCACACCCTGTCCCAAACCCGCCTCCTGAGCCCGAGGAGAGGCGTGAGGGACTACAGATACCACCATTTTATGATACCTACTGGTCATCTATACCTTACTACACTCAGAAAACTTTAAGTCAAGGAGATAAGCAACAATTGATTGAGTAGACTCATTTTATTATAACAATGTAACGTTTATACAACTCCAAGACTTAACTACAAAGTTTACAACAACTCTTAAAATCCTGGAAGTGTGATTGTGGCTTGTGGCAGACCTTGACCTTAGCAGCACCCTGGAACTCTTCACTTTTCGCTACCTAGGAAGAAAAACATGAAAGAAAAAAATGAGTTTCATAAAGCTCAGTGAGTGATAAGCAACTTCTAGAGTCTATTTCAACTCATAATAATAAGCATATCACAACTACGAGGTTACCATCCAAACCTCAGCCTTTGAATGAGTTTGTTCTCACACTCTACCTACACACATGGTAGATGGTTAACATTTCACATCTATAAACGTTCATTAACCTATGTGCACATAGTTCCCCCTTTCATGGGCTCAGAAGCTAGGCCCGTCGGCCCTCTGACCATCCCATGCAAGGTTCTTCCTACAGGCTCAAGAACTAAACCTCTCAGTCCCCTGACCATCCCGTGAGGTTCCACTCGGGGCTCAAGAACTAGGTCTATTGACCCTCTGACCATCCCGATCACATATTCTCATTCTCATGCTAATTTACTCATTCATAACATAAGCATTTACATATACTCTTAAAAGATATACTTTAAGACTTACAGAAAATTACCACTCACCTTGGTAAGGTAAGAATCTTCCTCTATAGAAGTTCCTTAGTCTTCACGGGCTCCCTTTTGAACCCTATAATCCAGATTCAACTTAAAGCTCAGATTACTCATAGTTTCAAGCCTTATCTCAAGATACTTTCTTATACAAACATGCTCCAAAATGTCTCAGGAATCTTACCTTAAAATATTATCTCAGAACTCCTCGTGGTTTGGTCAAAATTATCAAAACATCAAGACTGGCCCAAGCTTACCCGACAGCTCGGCCGAGCTGTAATTACGAGCATCTGTGAAGGGTTATCATACTGTTGATTAGTTATATTCGATGGACACAAAAATATATCTGTGGTAAGAAGAGTCCAGCTGTCAGTCTTTAGTGATGGACACAGAAATACATCAAGACTGGCCCAAGCTTACCCGACAGCTTCTCCCCTCTACCAAATTCCAACAGAGCCCACACTTTGGATTCTCACACTGAGAATATCGAGGGTTCTAAGTGGTGGTGTCATTCCCATTCTTCTATTCGTATGGAGGTCGTTCATGAGTAGACGACTGGCGGTTTTGGTGAAGGATTGCTTGGACGTTCCAACAAAAGCGAGAGAAGCAGTCCCTTGGAGAGAGCGAGATTCGGTGAAGAAAGGTTCTTCAACTGGTATGTTTTCTCTTGTTCTCTTGTTATTTGTTGTTTCAAAGTCTGCCAGTAATTTTATAGTATGATGCATATCTTTTCTGTTAGATTATAAATGTAAAAATTCTGTCACAATGTATTTGGAATGATCCGCTTCCACTCAAAGATACTCTTGTAAAAGAATTCCTTCACATATAAGTTACTTTCCATTAAACCAAAACCAATCTCCATTTCATTCTTGAAAATAAACACTTTACTCTCAGAAAAGGAGACAGTATAACCTTGTTCAATGAGATAAGAAATCGAGATTATGTTCCTCTTAATATGAGGCACTACGAAAACATTATCCAGTAACAGATAACGTTTCTTGTCTAAAAATAACTTCAGCCTGCCTATAACAACAGTTGAAACAACCTCACCATTACCGACTCGTAGAGTCAACTCTCCCTATGGCAATGCTTGCTAGGAACTAAATCCTTGCCAAGAGGAACTGATGTGATTGGTAACACCCGAATCAAGGATCCAGGCAGAATCATCATTCTCTACGAAACACGTCTCCAAGACCAATAAATCACATTTATTGTCTTTAGACATCCTCCTCTTTTGGAGAGTAGTGGGATTAGTATTAAAACCTAAATAAACTCCAAGTTTAATTTTAAAAAACACTTCTCATCGATGAACTTCAATAGAGTCAGCAACACTTGCTTTCTCTTCCGGGAGTTTAACTTAGGAACTGACACTACTGGTTTTGTCATCCATTCCTTTGTGCTCAAAAAATAAGAACTGACATTCAAACAAATCTTGCAACGAGTCCATGATCTCACATGCAATGATCATGTTCTCGACCCTTTTGGCCAAAGCATCAGGTATGCTAGCCAATATGTGAAGTCGAGCCAATGAGTTAGCTTTCATCCACACGTCATATGCATTACAAACACTTCGCGGTGCATCAAGAGTCGGGACTTGAGGACCTTCCTCAACCATGACAAACTTAAAGTTGTTTACCATGAAATACATTTTACAATACTCTTTCCACTGTATGTAACGGGTCAAATTAGAGGCATTAAATGGAAAATCAAACATGTTACTGAAAACAAAAGCACATTGACCTACGTTAGGTTTTAAGCAAATACCTGTTGAAAAAACATACAACATCCAATACGGACATCCAATACGGTTTAGCAAAACTAACATGAACCCCGTATGACATCTAGTTTCGCAATGACGCTCCAAGGGTTTAGGACAAAAGTCGCCGAAGAGTGGTCAATTTATCCCTCATTTGAATTGAGACGTTCTCAACTAGCCATTAATACCAGAACAACTCTTGCTCCTATAACGACTAGCCATCATTGATTTGGTCAAGAAATCATTAACTTGCTTAACAATTTTTCGTAAGTGTGACCCGCCATTTTAGGCCCTAGAGTTTCGCCCCAAGCAGTCAATCCGAAGGGAAAAAATCCGATTGGGGAAAAAAATAAAGTGACCCTATCCATTTATGGAGTTCACCTTGATATTGACCAACTACACAAAACCCATCCGAAGAGGGACGCTCCCAGGGCACCACGAGGCCAAGCATGAATCTCACGGTGTGAACATTTAGGGAGAAACGTAAGTAGGATAATTGATATATCAAATACATATTTTCCTTTTCACTGAGTATTTTATAACCTAGGGTTTAGTTTACTTAGAAAATGAAGGAAATCAGACATTAGAATTTCCATGAGCAGCGAAATGATTGTTCCAAATTTCATCCGTATATGAATATTAACAATTACAATTAAGAAATGGAAACATACAGGCTATGCACAAAACGAAATTACAGTATGCTTTACTATACGATCAAGGGAAAGAATACACATACCTTTGAAGACTCATCTTCAATCTCCCTTGATCACGAACGCTCGAACAGACTCCAATACTCCAGCACAGGAACGCTCGAACTCAGCAATCTCCAAGATCACGAACAATCGGCAACCACCACACGAATACCACGAACTCATCGAACGACCTCCAAAAACCTCGACGATGTCGAGTTGAGTACGACACCACTACAATGGCTACCTTGGTATTCTCGGTGTGAGAATCCAAAAGTGTGGGCTCTGTGTGGACTTGGTTAGAGGACGAGACCAGAGGAAGAACAATCATGTAAACGATTGAGCAAGTGGGAGATAACAAGTCTATTGCATAGACGATGCCCAATCGTTTAGAAAAAGCTCTACGATCGTTTAGCAAAAGCTTTGCGATCGTTTAGCTAATCGGTCAGCTGAGTGATTTATCGTATAGAGTCACTCTACGATCGTCTAGTCTTTTTTCAACTATCGTTTAATCTCATTCACTTGACAGCCACCGTGAGTGATTTTCGAGAATAGAAACTCAATCATCAACTACTAAATTTAGGAAAATCTTTTTCCTTTTATCTCACAATTACCATGAAACTACCAATAACCTCCCACTTAATTGATTATTAGAGAAAAAAAAGATAATCATCCAATAATTAATATTATTATAAATATACATAATAACCAACTTACCATATTATATTTATAACCTATAATTTTAATATTTCATCTCATGAAACATATAAACCATAGTTCTTTTTCTATTTCATGGTCCTTAATGTAAATCTCATATACCTTAATCCTCCACTAGGTGTATCCCATACATCACAACGATCATATCATATATAATTGAATTACCTCTTGTCAATTTGAACATTTCAAATCAATACTAATAACTGGTTCTCAACTTGATTCCATTGAGCTACCAAGGGGACCTTATGAACCTGTAGCTCGAAGCTCCAAGGGTACATGAATAACTTACTAAACTCTTTAGTCACGATATCCACCATCCCTTAATTGCCAGGTATCTACTAAAGACCGACAGCTGAACTCTCCTTACTACAGATATATTATGTGTCCATATCAACCAATCAACAGTACGGTAACCCTTCACAGATCGCTTGTAAGTACAGCTGGGCCTATAACCGTTATGCCCCTATAGTTACATCTAACTCTTTAAGTACCACCGATCCCTCTAATGAACATAAGTCATAATCCTACTATGACTGAGTCCTCTCTTCCAAAGAGAAGCTGTGGCCACTATGTTCAAGCCCTAGAATCAGCCCTTAAGGGAGCAATTTATCTACTTACCCCTGCTTTGGGAAGGAGTGAATTCCATCTTGTGTAACTGAGTTCTCAGCTCCCAAATTAGACAAGTCCCCAAAAAGGTAGGCAAGTTAGGTCCAATCTGGCTATTCTCACTCATACTAATCAAAGGGTCGCCTTCAAAGACAAGAGTTTCCAAAACACTCAGGATTAAGGTCATGTTACCTATGGTCGTTTAGGTGAGATTTAAGTCTTCAGTATCAATGACGTTATATACAAAGATGAATCATCTCGTGGTTCGGTCTTATACAAACTTTTTGTATAGGGCCCTCCCGTTCACATGTCTCCACATGAATGGTCATGATCTACCATCTGTAGTAGTTCATAACATTTGCAAACCTCTACAAAACGGGTCGTATCCGTAGTATCACCAGGATCAGGAATCCCTCCTTAATTCTTATACTACAAACCTATTTAGGTTATCACTTAAGGCATGATCTACTTGTATATCTCATATACATGCTTAAGTTTTCATACGATAACTATGGAGCTTTGTTTATTGGATATGAGTAAATTCCATATAAAATAACTCTTATTTTATTCATAACAATGTATATAAATCACAAACAATGAGACTCTGGGAGAATTATGACATCAATCCCAACAGAAAAAACTCAGTTAATAATTTTAACTAAGTGACTTTTTAGGTTTGCCCAATAGTAACATTTACCTTGGATAGTTTAACAACTTTTGATCATCATCTATTAAACTATTTAACGGAGTCTTTGACCAAGTATCGCATGCTTGCAAAAAATCTATCTAATTCACCTTTTCAGGTAGGTTCCCAGGTAGGGGTGTTCCGTTTCCGTCAGCTTAAGTACCCCAGCCTAAACAGAACCCACCTTAGACAAAAAGTCCATTATAGATAAATTTAATACAATTTTAATCTTTTATTCCAATTAATTTAATCTTATTAAACCGATTTAAAAAGATTAAACCAGGTTGCTAATCCCATTTGAACCTTGAACTTAGGTCTATCTCAATCCAATTTTAAAACCCTTTTAAAACATGAGTTCACCCTAAGTCCACATAACGCTTATAACAGAAACAACCAAAACTATCCACAATGAAAAGCAAACATATATAAGGGATTCATAATGCTTATAAACAGCTTAAGTGTCATGCTCCATGCATTGTTCATTCATTGCTACTTTTTATATAACACTTATACAAAACAACAACGAACCAAGAAAACAGGCTTCCGTTCACCCTTATATTATAACGCTTATAATATAAAGATGATGCATGAATATGCTTACTGCATGCATAAATATAACTCCTATATTTCATGATGCATGTGAATGCTCTCTTGTAATTTCATCATGCCATATTATAACACTTATAATACATGATGTATGAATAATTGCACAACCTAAGGTGGGTTTCAAATCTATATGTCATACATTATGTCTTATAAACCACATACATCTCATGTATATGAAGCAAAAATTGATGAACCAGGATATTTCGCCTCATATCCTCAAAACAAAAGCTAACTATTACAAAAGCAAAGAGTCACCGGTTCAAACAGGCGAATCGGGTCTTGAACCGTCCGATCGAAGTCTGCGTCTCTACTGGTCGTGTACCAAAAACTCAAGTGATCATCTACACGAAAGATTAAACGCTTTACTCAATCGTTTACCAAATCTCCTAGAGCTAAACAATCGTTTAGCAATGATTGTGTACCTTTTACTATGCGATGAAGCATGAGGTACGCGATTGTGCAGCGCGCTTAGCAATGCAAGCCTTATACGATCATCTAAACAACAACGATGCGATGAAGCACTAAGCGAGCGCCTAAGTATCGTATATTGCGTGATCGTGTAGTCAGTAACTATGCGATGAGGCATGCTAACTACACGATCATTTAGTGCATACGTCTTTTATTAGACGATGAGCATCAAATGCTCCCACTCGATCGTTTACCTCTAGCGCTACGCGATCGGGAAACCAACGCTACGTGATAGAGCAAACACTTTACCCCATCGTTTAGCATTATTTTAATAAATACTACACGATCGCATAGAAAAATCTACACGATCGTTTAATTAAATCCCAACGATCATTTACCTGAAGCTACACAACACGACCAACTCTTGGTCTTGTTCCTCGCTGAGAACTGCATCTCCATGCTTTGAAACTTCATCGCGAACGATTCAACAAACTCAAACACTTGGAATTACAGACTTGATTGCTTGTTAATTATGCCCACAAACACAGGGACCCTTACAAATTAACACTTTGTAATTGAAAGAAAGCTTTAAACAGAGGCAATTAAACCCTAGACATTCATCAATGCCATCCACAAACGCATTTAACAATTAAACGCAATGCAGAAAACCCACTACGACTGTAAAAGAAGTTCAAAACAGAAGAGAAATTTGGAATATCAGAACAACCTGGCTCTGATACCAATTGAAGGAAATCGGACAGGAGGATTTTCATGAGCATCGAAATGATCATTCCAAATTCCATTCATATTTGAACATACACAATTACAATCAAGAAACGAAAACTTACAAGTCATGCACAATACGAAATTACATCATGCTTTAAAATAAGATCAACGGAAAGAATATCATACCTTTGAAGACTCATCTTCAAATTCCCTCGATCACGAACGCTCGTTCAATCTCCAAGACTGCAACACACGAACACTCGACCACAGTGAGCTCCACACAGCATGATCAACAGCGACCACCACATGAACACTGCGAACACAACGAACAGTCTCCAAAAACCTTGACCTTAGTCGGGTTAAGTACGACACCACCACAATGGTTACCTTGATATTCTTAGTATTAGAATCCAAAAGTGTGGGTTCTATGTGGACTTGGTTTGAGGAAGAGATCGAAGGAATAACAATTGTGTAAATGATTGAGCAAGTGGAAGATGACAACAGTCTATCGTATAGACGAATGCCCAATCGTTTAACAAAAGCTCCGTGATCGTATAGCAAATGCTCCGAGATTGTTTAGCTATCGTTCAACTAAGTGAACTATCGTATAGTGTCACTCCACGATCATTTGTCTCTCTTCAGCTATCGTTTAGTGAATCTTATTCACTTGACAGTAATTTCATGAGTCTTTCCTGAGAATAGAAACTCTCACAACATCTACTAAATTTAGGAAAACATTTTTCCTTTTATTTTACGGTTACCATGGTAGTCCCACTCAATTGGTTATTAAATAAAAAGATATAATTATCCAATAATTAATATTATTATAAATATACATGATAACCAACTTACCATACTATATTTATAACTTATAGTTTTAATATTTCATCTCATGAAACATAAAAACCATAATTTTTTTTTATTTTTTATTTTTTTATTTTTTTTATTTCATGGTACTTAATGTAAATCTCATTTACATTAATCCTCCACTTGATGTATCTCATACATCATACCGATCATATCATATATAATCGAATTTCCTCTTGTCAATTTGAACTTTTCAAATCAACACCAAGAACTGATTTTCAACTTGAATCCATTGAACTACAAAAGGGACCTTATGGACCTGTAGCTTGAAGCTCCAACGGTACGTGAATAACTGACTAAACTCTTTAGTCACGGGATCCACCATTCGTTAACTGCCGACACTCCACTAAAGACCGACAACTGAACTCTCCTTACTACAGATATATTATGTGTCCATATCAACCAATCAACAGTACGATAATCCTTCACAGATCACTCGTAAGTACACTTGGGCTAATAACCGTTATGCCCTTGTAGTTACATCTAACTTCTTAAGTACCACTGATCCCTCTAATGAACATAAGTCATGATCCTAATATGACTGAGTCATCTCTTCTACAGAGAAGCTGTGGCCACAATATTCAAGACCCGGAATCAGTCCTTAAGGGAGCAATCTATCTACTTACCCCTACTTCGGGGAATGAGTGAATTACATATGAGTTTTCAGCTCCCAAATCAGACAAGTCTAAAAAAAGTTAGGCATGTTGAGTTGAAAATATGGTTACTCTCACCCATACTAATCAAAAGACTACTCTCAAAGGCAGAAGTTCCCAAAACACTCAGGATTGAAGTCATGTCACCTATGGTCGTTTAGGTGAGATGTAAGTCTCAATAGAGACTAGTCATATCATGGTTCGATCTTATACGAACTCTTTGTATAGGACACCCCTGCTCACATGTCTCCACATGAATGGTTAGGATCTAACATCTGTAGTAGTTTACAACACTTGTAAACCTCTATAAAGCGGACCGTATCCGTAGTATCACCAAGATCAGGTATCCCTCCTTAATCCCTTATACTACAGATCTTTTTAGGTTATCACTTAAGGCATGATCCACTTGTATATCTCATATACATGCTTAAGTTTACATATAATAACCATGGAGTTTTGTTTATTGGATATGAGTAAATGCCAAATAAAATAACTCTGATTTTATTCATAACAATGTGTACATATTACAAACTATGAGACTCGGAGAATTAGGACACCAATCCCAACAAGTTTAATTCTACCTCAACTACTTCTTTTCACTTAGGCCAATCTTTACAATTTAAACATTCTTTGACAAATTTTGGCTCATAATCCTCAATTTAAAAAATAATATTATAAGCAGCATTATAAGCAAAAATGTTGTCAATAACTATATTAATTTGATTCCATCTCTTTCCTATCGTGACATAATTATCGAAAAGTTGTTTCATCTTCTTTGATATCCTTGTGAGGAGTCAAAATTTGGATATCTTCTGGAATATCCATATTTTCAACCGAGTTATTGACTACTTTTAATTTTCGAGGATTTTTATCTTTGGAACCTACTGATCTACCACGCTTCAGGTGCATTGTTGACTCATTAGTTATGACAGTTTGTTGTATTGGGATATCAATTTTAAAGGACGTATTTGCAGCTGGTATATGTGACTTAGTCACTTTCTTAGCATTTATAAATGCACCTAGCATTTGATTTGCCATATTTTGCATATTAATTATCTTTTGAACTTCCAGTAAACATTGATTTATATGGGGATCTAAATGAGACAATGGATACACGTTCCATGTAATATCTTTTTCCAACTTATGAATTCCTTCACTTAATGTTGGAACATTTGTCTAATTAAAATGACAATCAACAAATAGTGCAGTAAATACTCACCCATCAGGGGTTCAAGATATCTAATAATTGACAGGGAGTCAAATCCTGTTGGGTTTCACGCCCTAAAACTCATAAATAAAAAGAAAAGTAAATATTTGGTTGTCATCAATAAAGATTATCGATCACAGAAAGTTATTAGTGAAAAACTCTCTCTAAAATTCTCTCAATAAAAATCACACTATTCTTGTGATTTTGTTTTCCCAATTTGTGATTAGTTCCCACAAACCAATAACCCCAATTTCTCAGAGAATAGAGAGGTTCCCAAGTGGTGGTATTTGTGAATTCCATCTCAAGAAGAATTGATCTTTTTATTTGAGTCGTCAACAAGAGTAAGTGACAATTTTCATTCCCTATAAGATTAAATTCCCAAAAGGATAAAGCATGCTTAACCAATTTATACAGTAGGTCGAAATTTTTTATATCTCTATTTTATTCTGTATGTTTTGCTAGTGTATTGGTATTTTGGATTCTAAATTAATTTCAAGTTGGGTCTTGGTTCTTCCGCTGCGTTAGGGCTTTTATCCCTACAGTTAGTATCAGAGCATCTCATTGAATTGATTTAGAAATTTTAAATTTTGCACTGGTTTGGTGGGTTGAATTGCATTGTAGAATGTGGTTTGCAAATGAATATTTAGGGTATAATTTGACTTAGATTCACATGTTTTGATTTGATCAATTTGTAAAGGTCTCTGCGCTTTTTTGGGCGTTTTATCATGTAGTCTTTTGTAAGTCCGTGTCTAGAATCAAGGCTATTTACAATGAAGATCGAGATCATTTTTTGCCAAAAATGGAAGAATAGTCACAAATCTGCCTAAATTCGCTTCCAGATGTCACACAATTTCATGAGGATTTGCGAATTGCGTGGTCCAGGTTGGTTCACGGTTCGTTTCAGGTGGTTCAAGCTGGTTGGGTCTGATTTTGTGCTGGGTTGGCTTGGTCCATAGTTTTGAGGTCTGGATCGAAGCTATTCGGGTCGGTTCGGGTTTGTCTAGTCTGATTCTAAAGCGACATGATTTTTTTTTTTTTATATAATTTTTGCAAATTTAATTTAATTTATTGCTTTATTTTATCCTAGAGGCCAAAATTATGAGTTCATTTGCTATTTAAATGCTTTATGGATGTCATTTAGAAAAATCCCACCATAGGTTAAGCATGATCATGCATTTTAATATATTGTAAGAGTTATAATGTATGTTATTATTGCATGATATATAATTAATTTCATGAGTTATTTAATGTATTTTGTTATGCTAAATACGTGGAATTGCACAAGCATGGTGGATGACATTAAAGAGTTATATTTATTAATGTCTTGTGGATGCTTGTTAGATTTTCATGAATTCTGATTGATATAAGTGTTATATTAATAAAGTTGAAAATCAATTTGCATTGAGCATGACACATCCATAGAATAAATAAAGTCAAGAAATGCATGTGATATGGTTTTCTAATTAATTAGAATTTGATTGTTAATTAATTAAACCATAGAAAGCATTATTATAGGATTAATCATTAAATTTTGTAATAGTTATGAAGTTAATGATTAGTAATCGTCAACGTATAATAAAGAATTGCATGCAAACATAGAATCTTAGGGAATTGGAATTAATTTTAACATGTTTAAAATTAATTCAAACTTAAGATTACACTGATTCTAATAGGATTAGAATTAAGTCTTAGGTTTTTAATAGATTTAAATTATGACTAAGTAGGACAAATAGAACTTAAGGTTATAAGGGAACTCTACCGGTGAAATTCTATCTAGGTTGGAGGTACTTAAGATGACGGTTTACGGAACACCTCCTATCTGGGAACTGACCCGGAACTTAAGTTGAATTAACCTTAGTCTTGTTAGCATGCAATGTCACTAGGCTAATTAAAGGGTTTAATTCACCTAGAATATTAAAGTAAAGACCTTATTATAAGAGTTATAATAGACATAGACTTAGATAGACTCATTAGCCCGAATTTTAACTAAGTATAATAAAACCCTAAAACGGTAGAACACTTTAATGAGAGAACAATGGTATCCTTTGACATGGAATCTCTCCTAACTGAGCTACAATGTAGTTAGAGAGGATAAGCAGGTATAGGATGTTTTTTAGTTTTTTTTTTTTTTTTTTTTTTTTTAAATAAATATTTAAGTTTATATATAGTACTTTCTCTCACAAGTTTTTATGACTTGTTATTCAATTCTTAATATTTTCATAATTTAAGTCAAGTTCTAAAAACAAAAAGAAAAAATAGTTTCCAGAGACTTGTTTTTATTTTTAAAATTTGACTATAAACTCAAGTGTTTCTTTTAAGATAAATGAACACTATAATAGAAAATAGTAAGAGGAACACACATAAATTTCAGAAATAAAAAACTAAAAATGAAATCCTCATCAAATAGGGCTTAAGAGATCTATTAAAGATTTATTAAGTTGAGAGATCTATTGGCATAAAATTTAAAATTGAAAGACCTATTAAACATTTTAAAGATCAAGAAACTATTAGTCACAAAATTGTTTCATAGGTTCTTGAAATAAGTCTTTTTTTTTTTTAGTACAACAGTAGTGAGGATGACAAATAGAACCTTCAACCTCTAAAGAATAAAACCATGCTAACTATTCTTGAGCTAAACTCATTTTGGCTCTTGAAATAAGTCCTTGAACTACTAAAAGTATATAATAAGTTCATAAACTATTAAATACAAAGACCTAAAATAATTAAGAATTTATTCGACACAATTAAAAGTTTAAGAATTTATTAGACAAGTCAAAATGAGCATAATTCAGTTGTAAGTGGTATGTACTTCTTCCTTTGAGGTTGAAGCTTCCAATCCCTCATATCCTCGTTTGTACTAAAAACCTATATTAGACAAATTTGTAAAGTATAAAGATCTATTTGACACAACATTGAAAGTTAAGATACGTACTTAAACAATTTTAAAGTTTAAAGACCTATTAGAAATAACTATATCATGTTGACTCAAGTCGTCTTTCTTAAATAAAAATGTCATTTTTTATTGTTTTCCAATAAGAGAGTAGATGTCAATTAACATATTCGTGTTGGCCATATAAATATAATTTTAAATGCAATTTTTAGTACAAAAATTGTAAGAATATGAGATCAAACCTCCAATTTCAATGAAAATAATACATGTCAATTATCACTGAGCTAACTATATTTTGACCCGTTTAAATACATTGTTATATAATATTTTGATTAAATAATACTAATTACAAAAATATAATTAATTAATATAGAATTATCAACTAAAATATATTTTACTAGATAAACTCATTCCTTCTAAAATAGATTATTCGAATTATGATTCCTTGATTACATAGGACACATGCCTGATTATTTATTATTATTATTTTTTATTAATTATTTCTTCTTCAACCTCTATCTTTCTCTTGCATTTCGCTTTCATTTAATCTTCATCTTCCCCTTACCTCTAGCTTTTCTATGCAGAAAAAAATGGATTTCTTAATACAACATATTGATACTCTTCTTCTTCTTCTTCTTTTCCTTCTTTTTTCTTTCTCATTCTTTCTCTATTTATTTTACAAAAAAATTCCACTACAAAATTTGATCACAATATCATCGTAGCTAATCGATTTGAAATCAAAGATTTGCATATATACTTTATGGTGGGATTAATTTTGTTGACAATATGTACAGTAAAAAAATCGAACCTCTAATTTTAAAGTTGATATTACAAGCATTATATCAATTAAGTTATGCTCATTCTTACGAAATCAATAAGTAATGAATACAAAAAAAACGTAAAAAAGAGTGAATCAATACACAAATTTACAAAATCGATAAGTCATGGGGTAAAGGGAGAATAATTTCATTAGAGAGAATGTTATAGAATATAGAATGAATAACATCACTAGGGTTAGAGAGTTTGTATAGTGCATTCTCTAAACCTTGAGTAGAAAAGGAAAATAATTAAATATATGTCGAATACTTTAACCATATATTCATTGGTCAAGGCATACTTCTCTAAACCAGTACTTGGTCATTCGAAGCGTCATATAACATATTCAAGGCATTCCAACATTCATTTGGGTCACAAACTTCAAAGTTAGGGACTAAACTTATAATTTAACCATATATTAATTTGGTATATTTTGATTGATTAAAGAAAAAAAATATTTTCTTTTTAAAAAAATCATTTTTATTTAATTTGTTTTGATATAAACTTTTTAAAATTAACTTTGTAAGTGTTTCAAAAGCTGTCTTGATTAGTTGCCAAATACTTTAATTTTTTTTTTTCAAAAATGACTTATTTTCAAAACTAGAACACTTGAAAAGTTAAAACAAACACACCATAAAATCTCTGGATTAAAAAAAAATTATAATTATATTTTAAGTTGCAAGTATTGTCCATAAACCTCGAGACTTGTTTTTATTTGGTTTCTGAATTTTCTAAATTGTCTAATAAATCTCTATAACAAAAGAATTTAGGTTGAATACTACTTTGTTCCATTATACTTTCATAGATGATTCATTTTATTCTTCTACATTAAAAATGTTCACTTTAGTCCTAACTTTCAACGGTTCAATTTGTTCCTTGATATTAGTATACTATTAAAAAATTAATAAATTTATGAGGTGTCATTTTCTATGAAACTATTAATTGACTCATATGAGAAAATACTTAGTATTACTGTGGTATGAAAAACCTCCATTCATTATTTGCCACAATAGTCAAATTTAAGAATGATGTGGAGTCCATGAAATAAATAAATAATAAATGAATAAATTATTTAATGATGTATCAAATAATGAAGAAAATGAGATGACTAGATTTGTTTGCGCTACGTAGTTATT
The DNA here is from genome assembly GCF_027475165.1 of Benincasa hispida. Classification (NCBI taxonomy): domain Eukaryota; kingdom Viridiplantae; phylum Streptophyta; class Magnoliopsida; order Cucurbitales; family Cucurbitaceae; genus Benincasa; species Benincasa hispida. The sequence goes on along the minus strand of NC_143482.1, from coordinate 1,961,279 downwards.
TTAAGTTCCAAATAAGATAGGTCAAATAACATCCCAATTTTTTAAAACCTTTAATTTAGGTCCGTTTGGTGTTTTTTTGTTTTTTGTTTTTGAAAATTAAGCTATAGACATTACTTCTACCTTCAAATTTCTTCATTTGTTATCTACATTTTACTAATTATTTAAAAAATCAAGGTAAAATTTGAAAACTAAAAAAAGTAACTTTTAAAAACTTGTGTTTGTTTTTTAAATTTGGCTAAGAATTCAACCTTTATACGAAGAAAGTTACAAATCATAATAAGAAACATGGAGAAAATATATTTAATTTTCAAAAAGAAAAAACAAAGAACTATGACCTTGTTTAGTAACCATTTTGCTTTTTGTTTTTATTTTCTAAAATTAAGCCTATAGATACTACTACATCCAAATTTTTTCTTTTGTTATCTATTTTTTTTCTTACCAATGGTTTAAAAGACAAACCAAATTTAGAACTAAAAAAAGAACTTTCAAAGAGTTATTTTTATTTTTAAAATTTGGCTAAGAATTCAACTATTGTATTTGAAAAAGATCCAAATCATCGTAAAAAATTTGGATGAAATAAGTTTAAATTTTAAAAAAATAAAAAATAAAAAATAAAAAACCAAAATGATCATTAACTTTTAATAAGTTTTTATACTTTCTTAACCAATTTAAAATTTTCAAAACTTTGAATCTTATATTTCTTAGGAGTAGCAAATTTGACTGAAATTGCTTCGTAACACAACACGTATCTCTGAATCCATGTCGGTTTCTTCGCCGCTTCCTCCGTCGGCGTGGTTTCTGATTGTCAATGGAAAGAAACATCCAACCCCACATCTTCGTTTTATCCCTTTCTTCAACCGGTATCAATTTTCTTCTCCCTTTCTCCATTTTCCTCATCACACTACGATTTTTTCTTCTTCATAATCTGTTGAAATTATCTTTGTTTCTCTACGTTTTGGGATTTGATCGTTGCATTTGTCTATCTTTTCATAGTTAATGTTCACAGCCAAATTTGCCATTTTGGTTTAGTGAAGGAGTGTTTGATTATTGGAAGTGGGGTTTCAGTACAACATTTAATTGTGGTTTTAATTGGTTTATATAAGCTTTGCCATTTTCTTTCTTCATATTCTTGGTTGCTCTGCTTGTAGATGATTTAAAAAGTTGCAGATGAAGTGTTTGATTGTTTACTCAATGAAACGAAAATGGGTTTCATTCTGAATTTCCGATTCTTACTTGGATTATTTTGAACAGACTTCTTGGCCCTTGAAAATTTCCTTGAGCAAGATGGCTGAGGTATGATATAGTTTAAGTTTCACTTCTAACTTTACTTGAAACATTGCTGTCTTTCTTTTCAGTTTATGTCCACAACTATTTCACTCTTAAATTGCTCTGAAAATTGCCAACTTGTAAAGAATGAGTGATGTTTATTTTGTTTGTGTTTACAACTTCACAACACAAGGAGGAGTCTCACAGGGTTGTATTGAATTTATACGACCTTAGCTGCGGATTGGCTCGGCAGTTCTCCAAACCATTGTTAGGGAAACCCATTGAAGGCATATGGTAAGTGTTGAGCTTTGTTAAGATGTTATGCTGTTTACATTATCATTAGCTTTGTTTACATGTACACTTTGATGAGTTGATCTTATGAATCAAAATTTATAAGCCTCTTTTATTGAGAGGTTTGGGCAGTACAAATTGTGCTATTGTTGTGATATCATTATTTAGTCTTTTCATCCCTAACTTGAACTGGTGTTAGAATAATGAGCACTACTTACCCCTACACTAGTATGATATTCTCTCAACAGCACATGAATTTGCTTTCAATTTATGTTCAAAAGTCTGTGTGATATTCCTGATTGTGATTGTTAAATGATATTGCTCTCTTCTTGATAATTCTCGACTTGAAGTCAACTTGTCATATACCCTCAATCTAGAGGTAAGATGTTCTAATACTCCCGCATCACGTTTTGAGTTCTGTTGAACTCAAAGTTAATTCTCACCTCAAAGAAATCGAACTTACCCTTCAATAGTCATCCATATGCTAATTCTCTTCTGCATTGATAGTTACTTCTTATTTATGTTAATCCTCTACTTCATAACTCAAATTCTGTATGATGGAACTTGACCACAATTTCATTATGGAATAATCAATGCTAAATAAGGATTCATATACTTTTCAACAATGGTTTGAGTCATCGGAGGATTTTCTGAAGAAGACAAATCCGTAGTATTTGCCGTGGTAGGGTTTGGAATCTCAGTACTAGCCATGGATGTTCAGCGAAGACGACGACACTGGAGAATGAAGAACTCTCAGAGAAAATAAATTTCTACTGATACCATATTATAACTTGGGAGAGTAAATAAAACTTGCTGTGTTTATCTTATTGAAGAAAAGCTATATAAATAGCTAAGGAAGAATTCAAGTGGCAGTAACAGAAAAATAAGCCGACTAACTAAAACAATTACTCAATACTGACCATTTTTTGGTTGCACAATCCTCTATTTAAAAAAAGAACCATTGAACCCTCTTCAGACAAATATGTAAGGTACCCTCCATTCAAAAACATTCTATTGTCTATTATAATGATACAATATTGTCCAGGTTTGCTAATATTCTTTAGTCAAAGTACCCCATGTGTTGGAGATGTTAGGTTACCATAACATATACTGATTTTGTGAGTGGTTGATTCTTTAATGCATTTCAGGCACACTGGGATTGTAGTGTATGACAATGAATACTACTTTGGTGGTGGAATCTATCACAGTCATTCTGGAAATACACCCTTTGGAACACCAATTGGTGTCATTGATTTGGGCATTACACACATCCCGAAAGATGTGTTCGAAAGTTATCTGATCGAAATCAGCCCACGTTATACAGCTGAAACTTACAGCTTGTTGGGTCACAATTGCAACAACTTTAGTAATGAGGTTGCACAGTTTTTGGTCGGTTCGACCATCCCAGAGTATATTCTTCAGCTTCCCAACGAAGTTAGAAGCAGTCCCATCGGCAGACTCATGCGTAAGTTGGGATAAAGATGACAATCATAGATTCTTTCAAGTCAATACATCTATTCTTTATTCGTGATGTGTGTTTGTGTTGACAGTGCCGATGATTCAGAACCTAGAAACAACATTAAAATCTGGTGCAGTTCCTAAAGCTCCACAGGTCAGGCATAGTCAGCCTGCAATGACATCAGCTCCTATATCAGTCTTGGATTCTAACATTGAGGAATCAGCAGGCGGTGCTGTCGGACAGTCTGGTGGTGGTGGTAGCAAGGCAACACAGTCTGCCGAGCAAAACACGACCATAGAGTTGACACATCTGTCAACAGAGCTTGCTGTAGGGGCAGGGCACCCGAAGTCACCTGGGAAGACAATTGATGAAAGTCTGCTCAGGGATGCTCGTGCCATGATACGAGACAGGATCAAGTGTGAATTTGTATCAATCATGGCGACCGGGAAGTATCGTGCAAGTGAAGCTGCTGCCCTTGCAGCCAAGAGAGTGATGAGCAAATATAATAGCCATACAAGTGTTGCAGCTTCACAGGACTAGAAGGTAACATGACATCCTTCTTCCTCCAATGTGGTTCTAGGATAGATCAAGGATATAAGTAGTTAAAACTTTGCTTCATGTACAGGTAGGGAATACTATTGAGATAACTGTTCATCTGCGGAGATTAAACATATTAAGTTCATCTAATAGCAACTTTGTTTCTAATTTTCAAAATGAAAAAACAAAAGCGTTATATAACGTGTTCCATCTCAATTATTCTGACTTGATAAAAATTCATTTTCGAAATTTCGCATATCGGTGTAATATCCGTTCACTTGATTGTAGTTGGCTCTCTATTTCTATTCATAGTTTTTTTTTTTTTTTAAACATTGCAAACACTATCTTGAAGTATAGTGGCAGTTGTAATTGTATCCTTAAACTTTCCATTTTAAAAGTTGAGCCTTCAAACTTATATAGGTATTAAAATTGGGTTATATTGGACCATCAAAGTTGTATAATTGTATAAATTACAACGTTTGTATAAGTTTGAGGGTTCAAATTTTATCGTTCGCGGGTTAAATTTCTACAATAATTGTAAGTCTGAGGTTCCAATTTTAATACTTGTAGAAGTTTAGAGACTTCATTTTTACAATTGAAAGTTTGAGGGTGATTGCTACCAACATTAAGGGTGGTTTTTGCAATTTGCTTTTTTTATTTTTTATTTTTTCTCTTTAGTTGTTTTCTCAATAGAAGTTTGGTATTCATCCAAAGAAAAAAAATTGCAAGATGATATGTATGTATGTGTGTGTATATATATACATGCACGTGCACATGTATATATATTCTTCTTGTTTAATTGCAACTCTGCCCCTAGCTGTTATAGTCCAACCCACAATTCTCTCGCCTATAAGATATTATCCTCTAGGTAGTATCTTTACTTAGTTGGAAATTCTTTCTTTAGAGAGTTTTTATAGGCTTGTTCTTTGATTGTCGTTGTATTTTATCATTTTTTTTTTCTCAATCAAAGCAGTTACTTCTATCAAAAACATATCCTTTTCAAAAACCCTAGTTAAGTTTCGAAGCTATAAATAGATAGTTTAAAACTTATTTTGATCATTCAACTAAACTTTCAAGCTGTCCATTTTGATTAGTAAGAGGTGTTTGGAGCAAAGAGTTGGTTATTGTAGTTTTAGGCTATTATAGTTGGGTCATAATAGTTTGTATTTGAGATGTAGATTATTTTAGTTTAAGAAGGAAATAGTAAACATTGTAACAAAAAATTAAAAAAAAAATGATAAATGTAAAATAGTAAAAACAATACTACTAACGGTTTTGAAATAGTGTCGACTGTAGCAAATTGAGGACTATGAAATAGTATTTTATTATAGCAAAAGGTGGTTATTATAGTCTCAGATAGACTTTACCCTAAACGTCCTCCAAATTTTTTTTTAACTCTTAGAATATCTACTTTACTTATTTAACTTCAAAATAAGTAACCATTTCAGTCCTTATTTTTATTTTGTTTTTAATGAATTAATGACTGTTTTTGAGTACATGTACTAATATGAGCACAATTTGAGACATACAAATTAGGTTACGTTTGGCAAATCTTAATTATTTTTTGCCTTTAGTAAAATAGATTTAAATTGAATCTATCAAAATCACTTTTAGAAACACCTTGATTTTACGTTGATTTTAAAAGTACCATGCTTCTAGTTTTTAGATTCTTTTAAAATCATTTAAAATTTTTAATTAATATTTAGTTTTCAATTTTATACTTTAAAGATGAGATTTATTTTATATACTTATCTATTTTTTATCTAATCAAATCTTTTTCCATTTTCCATTAGTTTATTGCATCATTTTTTTAGTACCATATTCATTTTTCTAAATAAAGTTATTTTCCTTAATATTTAAAAATTGATCTATAACAAACAAAACTTATCATGATAAACAATTATTTAAATTTTTATTACAATTTTTTTAAAGTTGATTATAGATATTTTATTTATTATATCTAAAATAAAATGTTTTGGTATTTATTTACCAAATACTCTAACCTACCTTTTCAAGTTTAAGTTGAAATTTACTAAACATTATTTTACTTGATTTTTTCTAAAAGCACGGTTTCTAGTAATTATTTTAAAAATCACAGCAATCCCTAGCTGTCTTAGAAACAAACACTTGAAAAGTGAATATTAGGTGGAAAAATAATATTGCAAGTACTAAAATGATTATAATAAAAATTGAGGAATTACAAACTTGAAAATATAGACCCTATTGGTAATTATTTTGTTTTTTATTTTTATTTTTAAAAATTAAGTCTATGGACACTATCTTCACTTCCAAGTTTCTTCTTTTGTTATTTACTTTTTCACCAATTGTTTAAAAAACAAGCCAAATTTTGGGAACTAAAGAAGTAGTTTTAAAAAAATTATTTTTGATTTTAGAATTTGGTTAAGAATTCAAACATTGGAATTAAGAAAAATGTAAATCATTGTAAGAAATTTAGTTGAAATATACCTAATTTTCAAAAATAAAATGGTTACTAAACGGGGTCGTGTTGTTTTTTTTTAAAAAAAAAAAAAAATCAAGCATATTTCATCCATATTTTTTACAATGGTTTGCATCTTTCTTTAGTATAATGGTTGAATTCTTAGTCAAATTCTAAATTCCAAAAATAATTTTTTGAAGGCTACTTTTTTTTTAGTTCTCAAAACTTGGCTTGATTTTTTAAACTATTGATGAAAAATAGATAACATATGAAAAAATTTGGAGGTGAAAATAGTGTAACTTAATTTCAAAAACAAAATTAAAAAAATAAAATCGTTACCAAATGCGTCTTTAAAAATCGGAATGGTTTTAAACTTATATATTTTTATGTTATGTTTGTGCCCATCTCTAATTCAAGTACTTGTTTTTTTTTTTCTTTTGTGGAAATTAAAAGATTATTGAAAGGGGACGTAAAAGATTTTTTTTTAAAATAGGTTTCTTACAAACAATCAATCAACAGATTTTTAATATTAATATGGTTATTTTCAAAATTTATTAGAGAAATATTGTTGTTTTGGGAGTTCAAGGCTAGAAGTCGAGGGTTGAGGATTCGATTAATGTAGAGGTTGAACGTTGAGAACTCGACAAACAAAGAAAAACTTGGAAACAATATGTATATTAGGCATACATAAGTCGAAACTGTAACCCTCGACAAGGAAGATAAGTGGGTGAAGGAAATCTCGCTAATTTTGTGATGGGGATCTCGCTCTATAAGGAAATCTCGCTAATTTTTAGGTTGTCGAAGGTTGAAGTTTCGACATACATAAGGTGAAACTTCAACCCTTGACAAGGAGATAAGTGGGTGAAGGAAAACTCGCTAATTTTGTGATGAGGATCTCGCTCTAGAAGGAAATCTCGCTAATTTTTCATTAATGATTATTAGCTTTTTTTTCTCATTGGTCATGTGTGTATATATATATATATATATATATATATATATATATATATATACACATGACCAATGAGAAAAAAAAGTGAATACAATTGCGAGCCAGATCCTGCTCATGAGCGAGATCAAGCATTTCTTTAACAAATTGTCTTCCTAGCGATGCTCACCTTACCAGCGAGATTCAGCCCACAATTCTAGTGAGATTCCCTTCTAGAGCAAGATCTTCATCATAAAATTAGCGAGATTTTCTTCACCCACTTTTCTTTTATTGTATATTCAATTTTTTTTTATTATAAAGTTGTACATTATTCTTTTAATTAAGTTGTGCATTATTTTTCTAATTGAGAAACAAATATTTTTTTAATTGAGAAATATTTTTTTTTTTTTTCAAATCATGACTTTAAACCCAGGACTTGTTGATCCCGATGTTTTATAGGACCAGTCCATTCATCGATCATCTGTTGTATGGCGAGATCGTACTACTGGAGAAACATTTTGCAGGCGTCGAGAGGCAGTTCTCCAGTACACTATCTCGCTCCACCCTCGAATACTACCGCTACTGCGCACATCTGGATTCTATGGGTTGCTAGATTAGGATTTATTCAGTTGAACTGGCATCTGATCACAACCTTGGTCGAGAGATGGAGGCCCGAGACGTATACATTTCATATGTCTGTTGGAGAGTGCACTATCACTCTACAAGACATAGAAGTGTTGTTGGAGTTACCTGTTGACGGTGAGCCGGTCACCGGAGTGATGTATGATGATTGGTCAGAAGTTTGTCAACTGTACCTCGGTGCGACCCCACCTGTCGACAAGATTAAAGGATCGAGGTTAGTTTAATATGGTTAAGAACACAATTTCGTGAGCTCACAGATGATGTAGACGAGGAAACCATCATAAGATATGCGCGAGCATATATACTACAAATGATGGGTGGAAGTCTGTTTTCAGATAAATCAAGTCATTTTGTTCACTTGATGTTCCTGCCACTATTAGCTAACCTCCATGATGTGGGACGGTATTCGTGGGGTGGAGCATGCTTGGCATGGTTGTATAGGCAACTATGCAAAGTAACTAGACATGAGGTTTGAGAGATAGCTGGGCCTCTCATATTTTTGCAACTATGGGTTTGGGAGCGATTTCCAACAATGGCTCCACAACTACAACATGTTAATGACGCTCAGTTAGTTGAACGAGCCTACGGTTCTCGGTATGTTGTTTTAATTCAATTTAATTTTTATATCACTGATCTAGTTAATTTAAATTCTAAATTATCAATTTAAAAATTTAGGTGGAGAGACAAATTTTGTGTGACTAGGACAACCACACATGTAGTCAGCCAGTATAGATACATGTTTGATTTGCTTCAACCTGAACAGGTACATTACACTGAACCTAATTGATTATTTTATACACATTTTTATTGTATTTGTCTTTAATATTCTCTAATATAATATTTTGTGTTTCAGGTTATTTGGGAGCCGTACAAAATTATTATGCATACTTTGCCTAATTTTTATACGAATGGTCAAAACATATGGCGGATGATAAGTCCTCTCATGTTTTCACATTGGTGAGTGACATCTTCCTGACAGGGTGATGAGACAATTCGGTTTTCAGTAGGATGTCCCATCGCCTTGTAATACTGAACCCATATTGTATGATATTGACCTAAGGATGGAGATTGATCCGAAAAAGTTGCACATTTGGTAGTGTGATGGCACTATCGTGCAAGGTTTATTGCAGTGGGGGTTTCTCTTGAACAGTTTGACACATATGTCACTCCAGAATATATTCATTGGTATAATATCACAAGGCGCTACGTTACTCGTCCGGGAGCAACTGTGGGTCATCTGGTAAATGAATGAATATTATCTAATTATTTTTAATTTAAATTTATTTTAAATATTGTCTAATTGTTTTATAATTCACAGAGATCGGATAACAGTAGACTCTGTGAAGTTGCGAATGATCCGAACCAGGTTCTTGCTATATGTAGTGACAACCAAAGCTATATGAAGAAAATTCATTATATACACGATATACCTATTGTTTCTCCACCAGCTCCTAGACGTAGAGGACCTGTTTGGGAAGAGGATGAGTTTGATGAGGTTGCACATAATGTGGAAGAGTTGCCCCCTATGATGCAGATGTAGAGTCAAACTGATTATGTTAGTCCGATGATGATGATGCCAGCATTTGGTTCAGGACATTATGACTCAGAGGCTGGTCCTTCGTCTTCATACGTGTATGGACATGGTCGGGGTCGTGGAGAGCATAATGAATATTTATATTACGAAGCGCCTGCAGAGGTACCAGAGCAACATTAAGAAGAACCTGAGTAACCTTAAGTTCGAAGTCGACGACGACAACCAGCTCGAAATCGACGACGTCCGCCTTGTGGGACACATTGATTTTTGTAATTATTTTTATATAAATGAGATATTTAATTTACATTTTTTATATTTTTATGAGATATTATTTTTTTTAATTTATTCTTTTTAGAGTTTAAATAAATTAATAAAATGTTTTTAGAAATTGTTTTTATAAAATGAAAAATTAAAAAAAAAAAAAAAAAAAGGAAGAAAGAAAGAAGGTGGAATGTGTAATAATTAAAAAGGAAAAAAAAAAGAAAATTTGTACAGATGACCCAAAAATTGAAGTGTACTCTCGCTCTCTATCAAAATCTTGCTATCTCGCTCTCGCTCAAAATCTCGCTCTCTCTTACTCTTCCTTTTTCTTACTCTCTCCCAATACAAAATTTTATTTTAGGCGATGACATCAGCAAGGTCGAGGTTCAAAATTCGACATATCTTGGTCGAATTTTAAACCCTCAAGTTATTTAAAAAAAAAAAAAACAATATTTTTATAAATAATTTGAAAACAACAATATTTTCCTAAATAGTTTCTAAAAGGACAATATTCTTTTAATTTTCCCATCCATCAACGGTGAATAAAAAACAACATAAATGAATAAATTAAAATAAAGCTATTTTCAAATAAAGTTCATAATGGAAAAAAAGAATTATATTTCACAAAAATAAAATAAAATAAAATAAAATAAACTTTGGAATTTACATTGGATGCTTTTAATGTATGTCTTATCAAATATTTGGATTATGACTTATGAGTTCGCATGCAATAGACCAAATGATGCAAAATTCACTTTCTCTTTCACAACTTCTAAAAAAATAAAAATAAATAATAATATTTTTTTTATATAAAAAAAGCTTATTTTAAACATCTCAAAAAAGGCATTTTCCTTTTTTTTAATGAAAAAATAATTATTTATACAAATTTGTGGAATGATTGGTGTCCAAGTTGCTAACTTATCTCTTGTTCATGATGTGTTTTCCACATATCAAATCAAAACTTTTTTTTTTTTCATTTTTCATGATACATCAATTTTATATATTTTGTGAATTTTTTTTCTTTTTTGGCTCATGCATGAATCTGTGAAATTTTTTAGATTTTGATTTGTTGTGTGTTTGTCTCAAATTAATTAATTTGAATTGATTTGGATAATTAGCTATATGATTTGTATATAAAAATGTTTTTTTTCCTCTCTTTATAAATATAACCTTATGTTAATGAGTAGTGGGATTAAAAACATTGATCTATAAAAAATATTAATATCTTTAAGCTAATTTAACTACAGATAAACCAAAATGAAAATAGTTCAATTGATATGAAGTTTTGAACATCAACCTCGAGATTAAATGTTTGATTTTCCTACCTAACATATTTTTTAAAAAGTCATGGACAAAGTTGTGCAAGTATCACTTGACCATTATCAAGCGAAATAAAAGGCATAGAAAGTCAGGTTTCATTTGATAATCATTTAGGTTTTAAAAATTGTGTTTGTTTCATGAGAATTTCATCTTTACTAAGTAAAAAAACAAAAACAAGTTTATTTTGAAACTATTTTATTTTTATTTTTCATAAATTGACTTTAATAAAAAAGTATTCATAAAAAATAGACAACAAAATAAATTATAAATCAATAGACACAAAAGTAGCGTTCATAAACTTAATTTATAAAAGTCAAAAGAACCATAGTTTAACTTACAAAACAACTTTTATTATCGATTTCGAGGATAAATGTTTGATTCTTCAACTACATATATTATAAAATAATGTTTAACTTTCTTAGATCAAAGATCAAATGATTATCAAACAAGTGTAAGATTTTAAAATTTTATGCCTGATTTGCCTACCTCCCATTTTCAAATTTGAAAGAGTATATATAAATAGAGAGAGAAATTAGAATTTAAAATTTTGCCTATCAAAATTACTCAAATTTTCCTACCTCCTAATTTCAAATTTGAAAGATTATATATAATACAGAATTAGAATTTAAATTATTCTTATTACTCTCTTTCTATTGTTCTATATCTCTCGTATTTTATTTTGATTTTTATACATGTTTAGTGTCTATTGTGCAAAGAGTTTATTGGAAAAAAAAAAAACCTTAAAAAACATATTTGGTCTTTTGAAAGTAGCAATTTAGCCCTTGTTAGATAACAAATTTGTTTATTGTTTTTTAAATTTAGGCTTGTTTTCTCCTTAAATTTTATACTATTGTTCTCGTGTTTCTGGTAGAAATACTTCAACTTTTAATCAAATTCTTAAAACAAAAATAAGTTGTTAGAAAACTATTTTTTTAGTTTTCAAAATTTGACTTGGTTTTTGAATACACTAATAAAATAAAGTGGATAAACAAACTATAGAAACTTATAGGTGGATGTAGTGTTTATAAACTTAGAAGTTGTTTGGAGCTCTAAGTTGAGTTTTGAAGTATGAAAGTTAATATATCTACGGAATTAGGAAGTTTGTATTTGGGGTTTAGAGTTGAATCATTAAGTCAATAGTATCTAATGCAATTTTTTGTTATATAAAAAAGTATGATTTTTTGTGGTGATTTTTTTTTTTTTTTTTTTGCCTAACTTTTTGTTTAATTAGTCATTTGCCCACATATTTTTCCAAATTTTGAACATTCAATTGAGATGTCAACTTAAAACTATTACATATATTTTACAATTTTACATGTAACCATTGTACTTAAGGTAGACAAAATTCTCTTGTTTCATACAAACAACAAAACTACAATATACTTTTGTATTAGTGAAATGTATTGGTGTAAACTAACATATTGTTTATACTATCAACTTCGAGGGCAAAAGTTCGATTCCCCTAGCTCACACTTTAATACAATACCTTTGCAAAAAAAAAAAAAAATATTGGTGTAATAAGCACACAAAAAAGTAGGTTGTTAAAGGGATTTAGGGCTTTTTATGGCATCCTGTGTCAAATTGTAGGTTAGGGTTTATTATGCATATACGTTGTCCCACATTGACTAAATAAGAGGATGATCATGATAATATATAATGGGTGACAATTTTTCCAAGGTATGAGATATTTTAGGCAAAAGTAAAACCCTGACTTGGCCATGTTCATAGGATTCTCGAGTGTTGTAGAAGATGCAATTCAAGTGGTGAAATATTTTTCAAAGATTCATTTGCATTCAAACACTTTTTTATAAAAACTTAGAAAAATATAAATGTGTTTAATTAAATTTCTTCCAAGTGTTTTTATTCATAAATTTGTTTGGTTTGGCTATGTGCATAAAATGTTTCTATTAATATTAAACTACTATATAAGATATGAATATTAAATACTATGACCTAATAAAGGGGTAGTTGCATACAGTTGAATGTTGAAGGTAGTCACTAGAGATAATTGTTGAAAGTGATAGGTAGTTTCCAGAATATGTTGTAAGGCCAGTAGTGCCGACAATAGTTGTTATTGGAGTCACAGGTGGTTGTCAGAGAATATTGTCGACGCTGATTGTCCTTGGAGTACTTGGTCGTTGACGGTGGCTAGTGGTGGAGTCATTGGAAACATTAGAATGAGAGAGAGAAAAAGGGGAAGAATGAATTCCTCGATAACTGTAAAAGTTTCAGTAGTGAATACTTTGAAGTTGGTGATGTTGAGTTATTTAATATCGACTTGTGAAGTTGGTGGGTCAAACACTGAGTTGGGTTAAAAACCTAAGTCAATACCCCAAACACTCCTAATTTTCAAAAACCAAAAACCAAATGGTTAATTACCAAGTGAAGCATTGGTCAATGAACTTTAGTTTGCAATAATTTAATCCCTATGTTTTTCAAAATTATTGTAACAGTTTAGTGATTGAATGTTATTATGCATATACGTTATCCTAGATTGACTAAATAAGATGATGATCAGGATAATATATAATAGATGACAACTTTCTCCAAAGTATGAGATATTTTTAAGCGAAAGTAAAACCCTGACTTAGTCATATTGGTAGAATTCTCGAGTGTTGTAGAAGATGCAGTTCAGGTGATGAAATGTTTTTCAAAAAGTCATTTGCATTCAAACACTTTTTTATAAAAACTTAGAAAAATATAAATGTGTTTGGTTCAATTTTTTCCAAGTGTTTTTATTCATAAATTTGTCCAAGTGTTTTTATTCATAAATTTGTTTGGTTTGGGTATGTACATAAAATGTTTCTATTAATATTAAACTACTATATAAGATGAAAAATATTAAACATTATGACCTAATAAATGGGTAGTCGCGTACAGTTGAATGTCGAAGGTGGTCGCTGGAGATGATTATTGAAGGCAATCTTTGTTAGAGATAGTTTCCAGAATATGTCGTCAGAGTGAGGGCCAGGTGATAACTTGTAGAAATACAAGTTATTTTTGCTCTTAAGTTGGAACAACTAAGGTTTTTAATGATAGATTCTTCTCATTTTTAGAAGCATGGATTTATTCAAACATTAACAAACTCATGCAAAATAAGTTTTATTACTAATATCGAGGCACTAACGCATTGTATTGCAGGATTTCAATACAAGGATTAACGCTAATGCATTAGACAAGTGCCGCAGGAAAAGCTCTAATGCATGGGCCATGCATCGGAGGGAGTTCAACACAGAGAAGATTCATTGCTCCAGGCTGATTATGTCATATCACCACTTGCAAGTATGGGCACACCTGCAGCAAACGGCGTCTGAAAAGCTTCCACGCAGCAGGCGGCATCTGAAAAGCTTCAGAGAGTCAGACGGCTAATCAGGGCATGGACTTTAATGTTAACCAGGACATGGACTTTAATGCTGCCCATTCACCAAGTGGACATGACCAGCGCCTATAAACAGATAAAGTCCCTTCAGAGTTAAGAAGTTCGAAAATTATAAAAATCCTTACTTTTTGTATATTGTAGTCATAACTCTAGTTCTGTAGAGGCTGTGTTGTGGTGCTAGACGATTAGAAGGGTTAAGAACCACCACCACCACCGGTCAGGAAGCGGAGGAAACCATTCTTGAGAAAGATACGTCATCCAATTCCTAAACAAATGATTATACACAACGAGATTGAGCCAAAGAAATACAAGAGATTATATTCTTTGGCTTGACTCAGTTTTCTTCTTCTCATTTATCACTTTCATTCCATTTGATTAAATATTGCTTTTGTAAAGACTCTGTTTCTTTATAAAATTCATATGTTTGATCCATCATACTTGCCATTGTTTATTTCTTGTTTATGTTGAATGCATTAATACTTTATGCACAACTTCATTCTAAAGCTCAAGCCAACTTGACAAATTGGTAAAAGCATCTTTTAACTTAGATTGTTCGAAAGAATAAGTAAGCTGCATTAAGTAGGACGCCTAGTATAACTAGAGATAAACTTACTGGTGTCTATTGCATTTTATGTTAGACGCATGCATCCTAGAGATAGACTTTGTATGTTATTTGCATTGAGAAATGTTGAATGAAGTTTGACGCATAAACAAAAGATAAGCAAACCATCCCATCTCATTCACACCACATCCTAGTTGTGTACACTGTCTTAGACCGATGCGTCCACTTACCTTAAACTTCATTTTCGCATGATCCATCATTCACTACTCAACTCTTTTGCATCTCTTCTACAGGCACAACAATTTGGTGTAAATAACACATTTCTCACATTTATTTAGGAAAACCCCTATAGTAGATACAACGCAAGGTCTGCGTTTGGTTAACTGAATCCCTGAGTTCGACCCTGGACTTACCAAGAACCTAAATTAGATTTATACTTGGGTCTAGTTTAGGAAAACTTGAACGTCATTAGAAGGAGTTGTGTGCGTTTTGCTGCAAATATCTGACACCCCAACGCGTTACATTTACTTAAACGCATCGAAGCATAAATATATCACTTATACTTAGAACTTATTTCTCCAATTTATTTTACACAATACACTCCTAGAGCAAATCACGATAGCAACGAACACCAGCAGTGTCGACGATAGTTGTTATTGGAGTCAGATGTGGTTATCAGAGAATATTGTCGTCGCTGATTGTCCCTAGAGTACTTGGTCATTCACGGTGGCTAGTGGTGGAGCCATTGGAAACATTAGAAGGAGAGAGAGAACAAGGAGAAAATTGAGTTCCTCAATAATTATAAAAACTTCAGTAGCGAACACTATCGAAGTTGGTGATGTTGAGTTATTTAATATCGACTTGTGAAGTTGGTGGTGAATTGAGTTAAAAACCTAAGCCAATATCCCAAACACTCCTAATTTTCAAAAATAAAAAACCAAATGGTACGGTAATTACCAAGTGAGGTCTTGGTCAATAAATTTTAGTTTGCAATAATTTAATCCCCATGTTTTTCAAAATTATTGTAACAGTTTAGTGATTGAACATTATTATACAACTATTTAGTCATTATATTTTCAATTTTGGAAACACTTTCTAAACACTTTCAAATTTGTAACAATTTAATCCCTATTGAATGCCAATTTTTATTATATTGATTTTTAATTAGTTTATCAATATACTTATGTTATAAATGTCATTAAATCTTAATAATTTTTTTAACGATAAATACTATATTGTTTATAAATATTAAAGTTCATGGATTAAATATTTACGCACAAAAATTAAAGGATTAACTTGTTATAAAATTAAAAGTACACAATCTTATTCCGTTCAAATTTAGGAGCAAAATTGGTCACTCTCTAAGGTTTGGTGAAGATTCATCTTAATAGCTACCCAAATGTTTCACTTTCAATCAAAGGATGGTGAGAATTTCCAAAATTGAGATACTCCCATATTTGATAAAATGAACCTAAAGCCAAAACTCTTTTTATATGCATGCATTTAATTAGGATATCCGCATTTTCAAAACCTAGCACAAGAGACAAAAGTAAGGATATGGAATACTTTGACTTGTGACATTGTACATCTTTGGTCTTAGAATTAAAGAAGAAGAAAAAATATCATTCAAATCAAGAAAATCACATGCCCCATATAATAAATCCATGTATATCTTATCGATTCATATTTATGTAGTGATATTTCAATTTCCAATTGTCCATTTACATGTGGTGGGTACAAATTTCCTTTATTTATAATATTTTTAGAAACAAAAAACATGGATCTACCATCCATATTTAATCTATGCATGTTCATACACTATTTTTTTGTAATTCATATATATAGAACCCATACATGCATGTCAAACATACATTTAAAAGACTTTGTCTTAAGCTCAAAGTTTTTTTTGTCTTCATGTGGGGAAGATATATATATGGTATATAATATATATATACACACATATAAGGTGGTGGAAGAGATATCTCATATCAAATTGGAGGTCTTAAAATGCAATTATAAGGGTATGGGTCCAAAAATAATGATCCCTAAAGTGACCCCACTTAGAGGGTGGTGGACAATAATATTCTATATGCTTTTTAATAATTATATTGTCATCTTTCATTTCTAACCCTAATCCTCTTTTTAATCCACTTTTTTAATGGTAGAAGTAGAAATTGGAAAAAGTAAAAATCAGTCTAACTTTGGATTAAGTTTTAGCTTTCCTAAATTCATAAATTCAAGATAAGTCATGAATGATTTTAAAATGGTTAAATGTGCATTTTTATTGTCACCTTTAAACACAATTCCATATCACCATAATTAGTTTTAAATGATTAAAATCATGTTTTAGACTGATTTTAAAAATGACAAAAGTGTGTTTAACCATTTCATTATTCTAGAGTTAGATGAAGTCGACTTTAGTCTAGAATACGATTTAATTTTTCAAGAATTTGATTTATGATGAGTTGAATCAATCCATCTATGTTAAGAATGAAAATTTTAGTTCAATTAGTTCAATATTGTTGGTTTTAGGACCAACTAAGAACTAAACCAATCCAAACCAAACCATTCCAGTATATACAAAAAGGAACAAAATTGAAGTCCAAAAAGAACAAAACCAATCCATCTATCGGGTTGGTTCTTAGTTTTTTGCATTTCTTTTTTTTCTTATAATTTTTCATTTTTATTTATGCTTTTGTTATCACTTGATCGCTATTTTTTAAATTAAAGTTGTACCTTTTTTTCCTTATAAGTTGAAATTGAATGTTTATGATTTTTATTTATAGCCTTTCTCTAAATAACAAACATGCATCCCCTAATAAGTGATTCTTTTTCTAAACAACAAACATACAATATACAATAATGCTAAAAGCAACCTTTTATTAGAATTTATTTTTAAAGGTATATATATATATATATATTTCGATTCAATTTGATTTATATTAATTTTTTTAAGAAAATTCGAATTGCATAATTTTTTTCATATATAAATTAAGATATCTAATTTTATACTAAAAATCAAATTAAATCAAACCAAACGAGGAATCATTTGGTTGAATTTGATTTTTTAATTTTTGGTTGCCCTCCTAATTTATATACCTTAATTTTTTTTTTTCTTAAAAAGTATTACTGAATTGCAATC
This sequence comes from Benincasa hispida, assembly GCF_027475165.1. NCBI lineage: Eukaryota > Viridiplantae > Streptophyta > Magnoliopsida > Cucurbitales > Cucurbitaceae > Benincasa > Benincasa hispida. The sequence goes on along the minus strand of NC_143482.1, from coordinate 1,943,524 downwards.
AATTCTTTTTGACTCTTTTGTTTGTTTGCTTTATGTCGTGTGACAAAGTGAAAAGAAAGAAAAGATGATGATGATTATTTAGCTAAGTGCCGAAAGGAAAACAATCTACTTTTTTTTTTCTTTTGGCTACTTTTTCATATTGGCATCTTATATAAGTTTTGTTATTTTGTCCCCCACTCCCATTTTTTTTGCTTATTTCCTACTTCACATCTCCAACAAATTGGTGAAAATATTCCTTTCAAACACCCCCCCCCCCCAAAAAAAAAGGTGAAAATCAAACCATCTAACTTTTATAATGGTGGCAATAGATGTATTTATCCGTTAAAACTACATTTAAATTGACAATTAATTAGAAAAAAGGTTAATATATGTCTGCCATGTTCTAGATTTTAGGGCTATGAGATGAAATTAAATAATTCAACAAAATTGATTAACTTAAATCAATTTTAGTTCGTTTGAGTATGATATATCATAGTGGTTGTATTACTGATTTTGTCCTTAAACTTTCATGTTTGTGCCTAGTAGGTTCTTGAACTTTTAAAAATGTTAAATAGACCTGGAACTTACATTTTCCTGCATTCTTCTCGACCTACCACATTATGTACTTTTCTTGAACCGCTTCTAAAAGTGAAGACTCTTCCTACAAACCAATACGGTTACTCAAAGCTAGATACGCTTAATTTAGGAATTTATATGATTGATCCAACGAAAAGGAAAGCGTGCCTATTTAGTAACCTTCGATTTTTTAAAGTCTTTCTTAATCATAATTTCATATTCTCAGATCTCTCATTCGAATGTGATCTCGGCTCATTCTCTAACCATTCTAAACTCGAGCATTACATAATAAGTCCCAGCATATTTAGCAATTTTTAAAACTAAAGAATCTACCATACATATAATTAAATTTGTATTTAATAAAACATTAAACATTGAATTTTGGTCTAATAATATGTTCGTGAATTTAATTTATTAAAAAAATGTTGAACGTTCAAATGTTTATCAGATACATCAAAGCTACTTACGTACTTACTAAATAATTTTAAGAGTTTGAAGACCTATTAAGATTTATTCAAATTCATAAAATTTAAATTTTAAAATTAAGATTGATTCAATATAAAATTTTAAATTTACCTCAATTCATGCAAGTGTTGACGTAGTCACAATATAGACTTTGTAAAATCAACTTATGAAAGGAAAGAAATTTTTAATTTGGTAATGATTCGTGTCTAAAAGAAATTAAACAATAATAATTTTCATTCAAGTCTATTTTTGCCCTTTTCAGAAAAAATTATATATATATATATATATATATATAGATCTTAAATTTTATAAAATTTCATTAATTAGTTTGAAGTGTCAACTATCAAATTGATGTTACCAATTAATCAATAATTACAACATATAACTAAGAAGCAAAATTACAACCACAATTATAATTTTAACTATCAAATCAAAGCTTATGGCTATGGGCCTATACTTTTGGTGGAATTTCCCTTTCCAAAATATGTAGAAATAATTTTAGGAGAAAATTAATAATTGGACTAAATTACAAAAAAAAAAAAAAAAAAAAAAAAAAAAAAAAAAAAGCTTAACTTCTTAATTATCCTTTTGTATACAAAATCACATTTTTTTAGTTGTAATATTAATCTCGACCATTTATAAATGTTTTATAGCTATTCTGGGAGTAAAAATCAAATAAAAATTTTGAATAGAAATGAGGACCTACCATGAGTCTATGGTACCACTGAAATGAATGTGATAGTATTTAGGTCTCAATTTTTATTTTAGGTTTCGACAATATTATTATCGATTCCAATTTTCATCAAACATTCTAACAAACTTCTACTACTATAATAGTTTTGAAACGTTTATGAAATAATAATATTACAATGTTTTAAAAGGATTTAGATATTTTTTTAAATGGGAGAAAAGTCCTACTTTTTATAATTTAGTCTAATAATTATTATACAAGTCACTTGATAATTTCACGCGTTTTCAATTTTTAGATCACATTTGATAACGCTTTCATTTTTAGTTTTTAGTTATTGATGTTATATTTATTTATTTCTTAATTTCATTATTATCGAATCGTTATCTAATTTATTCTATAAAGATTTGAATGCATAGTCAAATTATAAAAACAAACCTAACTTTTCAAAAACAATTTTTTTTTTTTAATTTTCAATTTTTTTAAAACTTTTAAAAATATAGGTAGAAAGAAAAAAAATATATAGGTGGATGTAGTATTTGTGCAAGTAGGGATTTTCAAATAATCTGACAACCCAATTCGGACTACCCAACTAAAAATGTAAGGGTTGGATTGGGTTAATTTTGTTATTGGTTTGCATTGGGTTACTTTTTTCTAATTTTTGTTAAGTTGAGTTAGGTTGTGGGTTGGCTAAAAAAAATTTGGGTTTACCCAACCCAAGCTGAATTTTATATATATTAATAATATATATACATATTTGTTTAAGGTTTGATTACTCTGTATTCATTACTTTGTGATTTTTTAATATTTTCTTTTAAAATTGTCGTGATATTTGTCTTTGTTTAAAATTTGCAATAAATATTATAGATATTTGATATTTAACATTTGAATTTTATGCGATTTTAGTTATTAGTCGTTGTTGTATATAAATTTACATATTTTTAATTAAAAAAAAAGTTATAACTTGAATTTTAAGGGTTGGGTTGAGTTGAAGATTTTATTTGGGTTATTTGGATTGTCAACCTAATCAACCCGAATTTTCGTGTTGATTCTAAAAATATGTTCAACCCAACCTATATACACATCTAGTGTTAATTATAAGGTTGACTTTTAGTTACTCGCTCTTGGGTAGGCATGGTAATAAGTAAAGTTGGAGGACCTAAGTGATATTTTGAAATTCTGGATGGACAAAAAACAGAGATGAAAAAGATTTCTTTTTACAGTTCATAAGGCTGAAGGAGAAGAGTTTGAAAATGAGATCATAATTTGTCAAACTAAATAACGACTTTTTTCCCGCTCATTTTTTTTAATTATTTATTCTTTCTTTATCGATTCTTTGATCTCACAGTTTGGAATTGATTTTTGACTTTTCCATTCAAAGATTGCAGATTTTCTTGCCCCTTTATCGCGCTTGTTTGCCTGCTCAAACAGGGAGGAAATGATCACAGAGAAAAAAGAAATAGAAAGGAAAGGAAAAAAACCCCAAAAAGAAGGCACAAAGTTAGTGAATCTAGTAAGGTTTGATGGGATTGCAAACAATTTGTGGAGTGTTAATCAAAGGCATGACCCACCAATAAGGTCCCATTGCTTTGGACAATTGCAATCTATTGATTTGCAAAAATGCACTCCACCTGTTTGACGACAATGGCCAAAGAACTTCTTCACCTTTCCCCAACTGGGTCTCTATCTCTGTCTCTGTCTCTTTACACTCTCTGTTTCCCAAACCCCACCATCGATTTTTTTCCCCTAGTGACCTTCTACTTTGATCTCCCTCGGTTCATTTCCTCCGAATGGACCGAACCAACATGCTGCAGCTCCAGCAACAGTTGTCTCTCGCCAAGTCTGTGCGCCACCGTTGCAATGAATGGTTTGTTTGTTTGTTTGTTTGTTTGTTTGTTATCTTTGATGATCTTTTGGTATCTATAGTCATTAGCTACCTCTTGAGTACATGTTAATTTAGATTTTGTGCTGTTGTGTGTACTTGCTAACTTGGGTTGTTGGTTATATCCTACTACCTATGGTGTAATGCTGCCATTTTGGTCATTGTTCTTTTGTACTTTCTGCTATTCTAGCCCTTCAGGATCTCTGAAATTTTGTTATGTGGGTGCTTGTTATTTGGTCTAAATAGTTTTTTCTGGTCGTCCCTTGAATTTTGAGCTTGGTCTAGATGTTTTGGATTGGAGTCCTTATCTGTAATTATTTTTTTATGTCCTTGTATATTCTTTCATTTCTCTCGATGAAAGCATGCTTTCTTACAATCCCTTGAATTTGAATGTTCTGAGGAGTCGACATGTGCTGGTTTTCACTGAAGTTGGAGATTTTCTATGCAAGCAAGTTCTGTCCTGTTTGGGATTTGTTTATGGTATATCAATTGATGTCTCACCTGGCTCTGGCTTCTGAGTGTTTTGAGATGATCTATATGCTGCTTTGATTGACTGCCATCTCTAGCGTTGGTTTGTTGACTACATGTTTGCTATATTGAAATTCTAGATATATTTTGGCTACACAATGTTGTTTACTGTGCCGTGTGCTAAATATTTGTGGAAACTCTAGGTGGGTGCTAACTGCTAATTGATGATGATTATCAATCCTCTCAGCAAATGTAAGCATTTCTTCGTTTGAATAATTGGCTATTGGTTCGTGTAGGATTTTTCGTGATGTTCCTAGCGATATTACAATAGAAGTGGCTGGAGTGACATTTTCCTTGCATAAGGTGATACTGAGAACTTGAATTATTTAGTTTCTTAGTGTAGTTTTCTGAAAAATGTGTTCTCATCCTGCAAAAATTCGTTGCAGATTAAACTTGTAGAGACAAAGCATTCATGTGTAATTGTATATACAGAAAAATCCATTAGAGTTTTAGATTATTTCTTGAACACATGTTCTGCCTCTGCTAGCTCAAATCAATAGTTCCTAATGAATGTCTGGTTTAACTCGATTACTAAATGCAGTTCCCTCTCGTCTCTCGAAGTGGGCGGATTCGAAGGTTAGTTGCAGAGCATAGAGATTCTGACATCTCGAAGGTGGAGCTTCTCAATCTACCAGGAGGGGCTGAGTCTTTTGAGCTGGCAGCAAAATTCTGTTATGGGATCAACTTTGAAATTACTCCGGGAAATGTTGCTCAGCTATGTTGTATATCTGATTATCTTGAAATGACTGAAGAGTTCTCAAAGGATAATCTTGGTTCGCGAGCTGAAGAATATCTCGAGAGCATCGTCTCCAAGAACCTTGAAATGTGTGTTGAAGTGTTGCAGCAATGTGAGAACTTACTCCCTCTTGCCGATGAGCTGAAAGTAGTTAGCCGCTGCATCGATGCAATAGCATCGAAGGCTTGTTCAGAGCAAATTGCTTCAAGCTTCTCACGCTTGGAGTATAGCAGTTCAGGGAGACTTCACATGAGCAAGCAGGCCAAGTGTGATAGTGACTGGTGGATTGAAGATATCTCTGTTCTTCGTGTCGACTTGTACGAAAGAGTCATTACTGCCATGAAATGTCGAGGGGTTCGTCCTGAGAGCATAGGTGCATCCTTGGTGAATTATGCTCAAAGAGAGTTGACAAAGAAATCCAGCTTATGGAACCCATCTGGCCAGACAAAAGTTGATTTTGTTACAGGGTCAAATGGTCAAGAAAAAATTGTTGTCGAGACAATAGTCAGCCTTTTGCCAGTTGAAAAATTGGCTGTTCCAATCAATTTCCTTTTCGGGCTTTTGAGGAGTGCTGTGATGCTTGATTGCTCTGTTGCTTGCAGACTCGACCTCGAGAGAAGGATAGGATCCCAGTTGGATATTGCTACTCTTGATGACCTTCTGATTCCATCCTTCAAACATTCAGCTGATACTTTATTTGATGTTGACACAGTTCACAGGATTTTGGTAAACTTCTCTCAACAAGACGATAGTGAGGAAGAAATGGACGACGCCTCTGTTTTTGAATCGGATAGTCCTCGTTCGCCATCTCAAAGTGCATTGTTTAAAGTATCCAAACTAGTGGACAACTACCTTGCTGAAATTGCCCCTGATGCAAACCTCAAGCTTTCAAAGTTCGTGGTCATTGCAGATTCCTTACCTTCACATGCACGAACCATCCACGATGGATTATATCGAGCCATCGATATCTATCTTAAAGTACGTATGTGCATCTTTTTTCACCATCATGATCTCTTTTCCTGCAGACTAAGTTTGAATTGAGTGATAACTCTGGAAATCAAAACACTTGAAGCCAAAAAGCTTCCTCCCTAAGTTAGAGCATCATTGGAGTAGATTGGACCAACCATTCATGACTGTTAAAGGTGACTCTTGTGTATATAAGTGTATACACCATAATTTGGCCTTGTTAACTGGGTTTGAAGAATACTTTTGTTTGGTTCTAACTCCCAAAGGATGGTCCCGTTGGCTAAGGTCCACGGCCTCTAAGTAATACCTACTCAGAGGCGGCCGTCTATTTGAATCTTCGAGTGAGCTTAATAAGAAAAACTCTTAGATGTCAAATTAACTTAGGAGATCTTTGTGACCCTTTGACAGTCCGCGAAGAAGATTAAAGTTGAACCTCTTAAATCGGCTATTCTTCAATTCTTCATGGTTTCAATATCTCACATGCTGCACCAAGTTCTATAATTGTATGTCTTTTGATGTTTTCATTATGATTGAATGATTTATTTTTGGTTTACCACAGGCTCATCAAGGTCTACCAGATTTAGACAAGAAGAAGCTTTGCAAACTAATAGATTTTCAGAAACTTTCACCGGAGGCCAGTGCTCATGCGGCTCAAAATGAGCGCCTTCCTCTCCAATGCATGGTTCAAGTCCTGTATTTCGAGCAACTAAGACTTCGTAATGCATTGTCGAATTCTTGCGGCGACGAAGACTACAAACCTTCGCATCAGTCGTGGCGGATTAGCAGTGGTGCATTGAGTGCAGCAATGTCTCCACGAGACAACTATGCATCACTTAGACGAGAAAACCGCGAATTAAAACTTGAACTGACACGGCTAAGGATGAGATTGAATGATCTCGAGAAAGAACATGTTTGCATGAGGAGGGACATGCAGAAGTCCAGTTCTCGTAAATTCATGAGTTCTTTCTCAAGGAAATTTAGTAAAATGAGCTTGTTTCGGCATAGCTCTTCAAGAGGTTCGAGTTCGCCATCAAAACATTCACAGAGGACAGATTCTAAAGTGATTGAAAGAACATGTACAAGTGCAGAATAGTTCCAATTTACATCACTTGGTGCAATGCAGAGTCTCTTTTCTTTGTTAAGTATAATGCAAGTTCTTCCTTTTTTTCTTTATTTCAATCTACTTGTAACTTGTAAATGATTACTATTGCCAAGAACTCTTCTTTGTTGATGATGTTTTTGGTAACTAAATCTCAATAGTATTGAATGTTATAGACCAACTTTTTCTTAAAGGTTCAACATGCTATTGTTTGGAATGTTTCTGTTTGGAATGATTCTATCACTAGATTTCATTTTTTGATTAACATTTCAAGAATTATCTCAATAATCCATAAAGAACAGTTTCATCATCACAAACTCAATATGATTTTATTTGCTTCTCTTTTTCCTGCCCCTTTTTTGCATTTTTATGGGCTATTTGGACCACCAACTTCTTAAGTTAATATAAACAATTCAACTGAAGTTTGCACATGTATCGAGTAACTCTTTTTTTTTTTTTTTTAACTTTTCACATTTATCAAACAACTTCATTTTCTCTTCTATCTCTACTTTTTTACATTTTCCAATTAATTTCACTTTTTCTTTTTTTTTTTTCACTTTTCACATTCACAATTCTAGACCTCAAACAGAATCTTACTAACCCCAACATATTAATTCCAAACTTTTATGGATTATTTGAGATAATTTTTGAAATGTTAATATAGACTTCTTGCCTTCTTTAAACCATTTCATCGTCATTTTTAATCTAATCTCAATCTTCTAACGGATTATTTTAAAAGAAGGTTAAAATATTATTTTGGTCCATATACATTAGATTTCATTCCGTTTAGTTTTTATATTTTTAATTATCTTAATTTAATCTATGTACTTTTAATAAGTATTAAATTTAGTCATATAAAATTGATTTTTATTAAATTTGATTAAATAATAATAAATTTCATGCAAGTATGAATATATAAAGTGAATGCTAATAACGATTTTTTTACCGGAAATTTTTATAAATAGAAAGATCCCGAAAAATGTAAAAAATTTTAAATATTTTTTTATATTTAAAAAGACCCATTTTTTCTTTTTTGAAAATCAAAATAAACTAACATTAGACTATACTTTAGAAAATTGGGACAAATGAAAATATTGGGTCTAAAATTGAACAAAATCCAAAATACGATGATCAATAGAATATTTCAACTTTTTTTTTAGTTTTCAATTTTGCTCTACATTTCTTCTAACACCTATAACTACTTAAAAATTTTCTGCTTTAAATGTTCTTCACTCAATGGTAATTGGCATGCATTCCTTCTTGAAATTAGAGATTCAATCTTCCCTTTCATCGATTGTCATACTAAAAGAAATGTTTTCTCATGTAGTTTTCAGGATCAAGAGGGGGAAATGAAATAACAGGTGTAAGTGTACAAGTACGGTACACATGCTCAAATTTTATTATGTCTCATCTCCTTGGGAAACTAGAAGTCAGTGCATTAATGAAGTTCAAGGAGAAAAAAACCATAGAAGAAATGGTCTTTACTCCCAATAAATTTTTGCAAGCAAACAGTAAACAACAGAAAGTAAGCTTCAGACTCAGAAAGACAAGAAGAAAATGCTGAACAAAGGAAGTTGACATATTCTTTAGTGGCATCATACAACAAGTTTCAAGCAAAGTATACTCATTGGAACAAAATGAACCAATTTTCAAAAAAAAAAAAAAAAAGATATAGTTTCAATGTTTAAGTTGTTTTGGTATAGAGGTGGATGCCAAAAGCCAAGCCCAAAATTATCAGGGGAGCAAGAAACTGGAGGACCTTGATAATGAACTCTGGTGTCTTGTCTTGGTTGTATAGGGGTTGCTTTGGAGGAGTGTACGTTCTTTTTGCAGGAATAGTTGAGCTATCGATATCGCCTACGTAAAATTCTTCCATCATTGCTCTAGCAGCGCTACTGTGCCCAACGTCGAAAAAATCATTGGTTGCATCCTTACCTGTAGATAACAAGATTTCATCATGTGAAGAACCACCATTGGTATTTTAAACAAATCTTATTAGGTGCATATTTCAGTGAAAAGTTATAGTTGTTTGTTTCTCCATACCAACTCCTGACAACAAGACTTCATCACCACCAGGATGGTCTTCTAGGAACTTTGTTACATCATACACCTGTTGGATTAAGGCATGAATTGAATGAAAATGATACTAAACAAAACTTAATCAGTAATATACGACTCCATTTGGTTTTCAGTTTTTAATTTTTGAAAATTGAGTCTATGAACACTCCTTCTACCTCTAAATTTCTTGCTTACTTATCTACTTTTTACTAATATTTTAAAAGACTAAAAAAAATAGTTTTTAAAAACTTGTTTTTTATTTTGGAATTTGGTTCAAGTATTTAACTTCGTAAAAATTTGAGAAGAAATAAGATTCTTTTTAAAAACTAAAAATCAAAAGCCATGGTTGCCAAATGGGGTTTAAAAGACATCTTTTGTGGAGCTAAATAATCATTCATACTGCTCCATAGTTGTCTCACCACAAACAATATGCAGCCAAGAAGCCTGGATGCAAATCTGATATGGGAGAAAGAGGAGAACAAAATTTTAAGGTAAGAGAAAAACATGTAATTTTGTTTGCCTACCAGTCTACCACAGAAATTAAAAGTAAACATCATATATGGATGGGAAGTCAAATACTCTTAAACCAGAGAGCTTGAACAGGTAGATTATTATTTAATGAAAAACCTGACTTTCATTGAGGCATTAAAAGAACGAAAAGGAAGCCGAACTACAAAGGGCTTTAATTATGTAAAATGATACCTAACCAATAATTACAAAAAAGTCTAGAAATAAAGGAGAATCTAGCAATGGACCAGACATCGCCGGAAGAACTCTCTCTTTCTCTTGCCAATTCTATTATTTCTCTCGCTTCACGAACCCAAAAATTCGGTGAACAACTTGTCTACATACACCAAAGAAAGACTCAGAAGCCCAATTCAGGATCAAACAGAACACAGAACAGTAATCTCATTAATGAAACTCAATCAGCCAAAATCAAATAGATCAAGTGGAATGTTTAAACATATAAGCTAAAAACAAGAGAAGGATAAGGAACCCATCAAAGAGAAAAGAAGAGACAGTCCAGTCAAGTAAAATGAGACCTAGCCAATAATAATTACAAAAAAGCCTAGAAACCGAGGCTAAAGAAGATACAAAGAATCTAACAACATCGCTGGAAGAACTATCTCTTTCTCCGGAGACCCACAAAATTCAGTGAAACTTGTCTACATACACCAAAGTAAGAGTCAGAAGCCCAATTCAGGATCAAACAGAACACAGAACAGTAATCCCATCGATGAAACTCCATCAGTCAAAATCAAATAGACCCAGTGGAGTGCTAACCATATAAATTAGAAACAAGATAAGAATGATCCAAAAAAGAGCAAAAAAACAGAAACCCATCAAAGAGAAAAGAAATTGAAGGCACATTGACAAATGTTCAAACACCTTATCTTCAATGATCAACCAGCAGTCGTTGCGATTGTCATGAGAGGCAACCTCAGCCAAAGAGAAGACGGTGCGGCCGCCCATGGTCGGAGATTGAAAGTGTAGTGTAATCTGAGAGGCAAATCTGTGTTGTTTTGAAGGTAAAAGGGGGCGAAAGAGATGGAGGTTTTGAAGGGTGATGGTGGGAAATGGGGTTGGTAAGACAGTGAATCTAAAATCACTTTATTTCTTATTGAGCGTTTGGGTAGGTAAAGGTAAGGCCGATGCAATGCCATTCTCATACCAACCATTCTTCCCTTTTTCTTCCTTTCTATTTTGCTTCTTCACAACAGTATGTTGATATCCATGGATATTTTTTTAAAAAAAAATTTAAAAAAATAAAAAATAACATTTTTTTTTTATGTTTTATGAATTTCTTATGATAAAAATAAATTTATTGATGTTGAAGCTATAAAAATGTAGAAATATTATTAAAATATAGACATATCGATGAATATTTAATATTTCGATTGGACTATACCTTTTTTAAGTGGTAGTTGTAAATATATCATATAACACAATATAAAAAAATTGCAGATATAAGAGTTTATTAGCGATAGAGTATCACAGATAAATTTTGTTATTTTTATATATTTTTTAAAATGTTATTATATACTTAATTATTAATTCTTAAAGTATCATCCATTACAACTATCTTTCTTTTAATTGCGGTCTGACTTTGTTAGTTCAATTAGTCAATAATAATAATGCATTTTTTAAAGAAAAAAATCTTCCTTGACATGTTATATATATGGTGGTTGGACCACTTGGTTTGGCTAAATGATTGCAACTTTGGAGAAAAATTTTAGATTTTTTAATCTTGAGAGTACATTTATACAAGACATTTATCTTCGAAAATATATTTTTTCAATATTAATGGACCCCAAATTATTTTTAAAAGATAGACATCGCTACCAATAAATGGAAGGACTATACATACTTCTGGTACTAAAAAATTTTCTGTCCAAGTAGGTTTATTCTTAAATGTCTAAATTTAGTTTTTTGTAATTTTAATAAATCTCGAAATTAGTCATTATAGTTGGTTTGAATTTAATTTGTATCGAACTTGATTAAATAATAATTATTAGTATTTTCAACTTTGTCCTAAAAAAAATATTAATATTTTCATCTAAAATAAAAATATGTGAATATATTTCTAAAATTTATAGAGAGATAATTAAACGAAAATTATTTTATTTTAATAAACTAAAAGTAAAGACTAATTTTAAAACGTGTGATAATACAATAATTAAATTTAAATATTTAAAAATATATTGACTAAAATGAAACAAGATTCAAATGCAATGACAAGAACGATACTTTAACTTTAAGTATTTTACATGTTCTTGTAAATTTTAGTAATGGAATATTTTCTCCCTATAAACAAAGAATTTGTAAATATGAATTTTTTTTTTTTAAATCTCATTATTAATCTTTTTCATTATTTCTAATTTGTTCTTATTTTACAATGCTTTTCGATATGTACACTTTACTTCATGTGAGAGCTTCATTCCGTTTCAGTTTCAAATCATCTAATATGTTTAGGTGATATATCAATAATATACATGACAATAAATCAAGAATAGCGAAGGGATTTTAGTAATAATAACAATAATAATGATAATAATGGTGGATATTAATAGCACACATTTGAATAAAAACTTTTTGTTCCCCCACTTTAGTATTAAAAGAAAATCATGTCCCTTTATTATTCCATTTCCATTGCTAGTTGTACACAAAAACATTAAAAAGAAAAAAAAAAAAAATTGTAACATGGGGTTGCTTCTTCTTCATCAACACCACCATCATAATCAACAAAATTTATTAAATAACATGAGTTTCATTTCAAAATGACAAATCCAGGAACTTTGTATCAAAGACACAAATTCATATAAAAAGTTTTTTTTGATGTGATTCTTAAATTTTGAAAAGGTCTAATAAATTTCTAAATTTTTTATTTTATTTTTAATAATTCACGGTGCTTTAAAATGCATTTAATAAGTTGTTGAAATTTTCTATATGTGTGTAATACTTCCTTAAATTTTTTATTTTATATTTAATAGGCCCTTTAACCCATTTTGAAATTGGTTAAAATCTCGGGTTTCTACATAAAAATTGGACATAATATTACATTAATGTTGGAAACTTTCAATATTTACAAATAAGTGGCATTATATAGACATTTTTATATTATTTGAAGATTACCATAATAACCTTCCAGTATTGACATATATATTTATTCGAGATACATAATAATAAAATACTAAAAAGGAAAAAATTGTCCAGAAAATTTGTTATTTTTAATTTAAATAAGTTTCATTTTTCTACACCATCTTTTTTAGAAACTATTTTTTCTAACATCTTCCTTAGATGTTCTTAAATGGAGGAATTCACATAATAAAAATATTATTTTGTCTCTCGTTTGAGTGCCTTCAATTTTATCTTTATTTTAAACACATTTAAACCGGAAATTTCAAGATTTTTTTTTTTAATAATAATGAGAAGAAAATATCTCTTCATATATATATATATATGGTGTTTCTTAACAAATATAAAAAATTGTGTTGAATCTTTTTTTTAATAAAATATTTTTCCTTTAAATATTATTTTGTATAAAAACTTTTTTTTTAATTTACTCATTCTTAGTTGCAAAAGAAATATATCAACGGAAATTAAGGATCAATTTCTGTAAATTTCAAATTCAGATCATGATGTAGACTAAACTATAGATAAGTTTAATAATTATTAGTGAGGCATTTATGGTATAATAGCAAATGAAGCAAGAATAGTGTGGTTCAAATAAGGAAAAATGTATTTATAAAAAGAAAAAAATATTATAAAAATAAATAGATGTTCATTGTTTAGTGTTCTAAAAGTCATGTGATCAATCTTTATGTTGTCCATGTGCTTATAATTATTCATGTTTGGTGTTCATGTAGTAGCAACTTATATGTCAATGTTCTATTCGATGGGATGGAATATAAGACCACATCCTACTTGTCACTTCGCTTATAAATACTGTCATTTGGTGGATCTTAAAATAACACACATTGGTGAGAATTCCACTTCAAATTTTCACTAAATTTTCACATTATTATATTATATTTTTTCCATATCTGTTGTGCTCCTCAATTTCATAATAAGCACCTGTTGCTTCCATTACTGAGTCCAAAAGGTAAGTCGATTTTTTTCTCTTTATTATAATAATAAATTAATTGTTATTGTGCATATTTAGTACATATTAAATTTCTAATATAAATACAATATTTTGTAATAATGTTGTCATGAAAAACCTTACAAAATTAGAATTCGCAACCGTTGATATTAATGACAATAATTATTTACCATGGGTACCTGATGCCGAAATTCACTTAGATGCTATGAACTTGTGAGGAACAATTAAAGAAGAAAATACAACATTCAGTGAGGACAAAACCAAAGTTATGGTTTTTCTTCGTCATCATCTCTATGAGGGATTAAAAATTGAGTATCTTATAATAAAAAAATCTCTGTATCTTGTAGAAAAAATTTGAAAGAAATGTATGATCATTAAAAAAAAATAGTTATTCTTCCTAAAGCTCGTTATGAGTGAATGCATTCAAGACTATAAGATTTTAAATAAGTTATTATAATTCCGCATTATTTAAACAAAATTGTTGTTATGTGGAGAGAAAATTATTGATGTTGATACATATCTCAAATAATGAGTTATTTGAGATATGTATTAATTACAATTCCACGAGAAAACATTTTTTACATTTCATATCTCAAATATGCTCTACAACAGCAATATCGAGAGAAATGTTTTAAACTATATTCTGAACTAATTTCATGTCTTCTCGTGGCCGAACAAAATAACGAGTTATTGATTAAGAATCATGAATCTAGACTAACTTAAACAACATCATTCCCTGTGAATGTTAATAACCATGGTCGAGATCGTGGTCGAGGTCATGATCGTGGCAGAAGAAGAAATTATTATTATTATTTTCATGGTGGTAATTTCAAAAGAACCACACAAAATGATGATCATAAAGGAAAAACTCCACAAGATAAGAGTTTAAAGAGTGTTGAAAATAAATGTTTCCAATGCAGAATGACTGGGCATTGGTCACGTATCTGTTGTACGTCAAAACACTTAACTGGCCTTTTATCAAGCCTTCCTGAAGGAAAATGAGAAAAATGTGGAAGCAAATTTTGCATACCAGAATAATGACATATTTGACTCATCCCATATGACAAATTTGGATGTGGTAGACTTCTTTAAACCTCCCAAAGAGAAGATAGGCACAGTTGATGGAACTTCAAGCGTTTCTTTTGACTTTAAGAATATCTAACCTTAATGTTGTTGTTTTCTTTTACCTATCTTCATGTTTTTTTAGTAACTTTTGTATATTTTAAGTATTGTTTTTCTTATTGTAATAATTTTCTTTTAGTGAATAAACATGGATCATTTTCATATATTTGGTGATTAAAAAATGAGCAAAAAAAAATATATGTCTTACAAACAGTGCAACTACACACAATACTTACAAATAAAAAATACTTGTCCAAATTGACAATGTTGAAAATAAAAGTAAATATAATATCAAGTTCTGCAAACTTGATCGAAGGTTTTGGAAAAGCAAATATTATTTTTCCTAGAGGAATAAAATTTACAATTGACAATGCATTGTTCTCTAGTCAATCAAAGAGAAATCTCATAAGTTTTAAAGATATACGTTGCAATGGTTATCATATTGAGACTGATAGTAAGAATAATGTGGAATATCTATATATTATCTCTACTGTCTCAAATGAAAAATGTATACTGAAAAAGTTGTATGTTTTATCTTTTGAATTGTATTATACTCATATACGAGAAATTGAAATATATGCAACAATGAACTTGAAGTTCATGATCAAGATATATTTGCTATTTGGCATGATAGATTGGGTCATCCAGAGACTATAATGATAAGAAGAAATTATTGAGAATTCAAGTGGACACTCATTGAAGAATCAAAAGATTCTTCAATCTAATGAATTATCCTGTGATAGTTGCTTTCAAAGCAAATTAATAATTAAACCATCCACAGCTAACTGTATATTGGACCATCACCAGATTCTTCGATATTGATCATATTTCAATAATTGTATTGGGATTATTGAAGGTACACTCATATATCGGTGGTAGCATCTAATGGAAAGCATAATTGTATATTGGTCGAAAGAGTATTACCAACTAAAACATATAATTGTTTGTGATTTTAACATGTGGTTTATAATATATTTGGGTTGAATGGGAAGTTATCACTTATAAGGTTAGGCAGGTTGTTCCTTGAGATTATTTGAGATACACGTAAGTTGGTCCGAACACTCATGAAAAAAAAAAGTAGAATAATGTTAATTTCATTTGGTATTTATTTCTAGGTTAAAATAACATTTTGGTCTCTAAAATTAAATTTGTTCAATTTTGGTCATTGTACTTTTAATTGTCCAATTTTAGTCTTGTACTTTCCATAAATCCTAAATTTAGTCTCTCAGAGTTAATTTTTACCAAACTTTGTTAAATAATAATAATAATTTTCATGTAAGTAAATATAATATGTGAATATGTTTTCAAAATTTATAGTAAAAGTATTAATAGATAACTTTTTTAATAAAAAAAATAACAATAAGTTAGTAATGAAGACTAAATTTAAGATTTATTGAAAGTACATAAACTAAAATTGGACAACTAATCTACAATGAAGTGTTTTGAAGTTCGTCCAATTTCATTCTCTATATTTTATTTTTATTTGTGGATTATAGAATCTACACGATAATATTTTTCTATAAAAATAACGAAGTAAATCCTTACTAATAGAAATAAAATAAAGATAAAATATGGAAACTGAAATTGAGCAAACTTCAAAGTATATGGATTAGATAATTTTATTTTTATTTTATTTCTATTAGTAAAGGTTTACTTCGTTATTTTTATAGAAAAATATTATCTTGTAGATTCTATAATCCACAAATAAAAGGATACTTAGGTTGTTGTAGAGGTGAATTATACTATCCACGTGAAGAAAAAGCATTTAATCATAGGCATGCCTATATAAGAGCTGGAAAATTGAGAGAGCATTTGTTCTTTTCAAGTCTTAAAATTTTAATTTAGATATTGAAAAGTTATTCAAAAGTGGATAATTGATCAGAAGTTGTGTTTGTAAGTTTAAAATTTTAAAATAAAAAATTAAAATAAAGATCTTGTTCGATGACTATTTGAATTTTCGTTTTTAAAAGTTAAATTTATAAATAATGTTTCTATCTATGTGTTTTTTGATTTATTGTCAATTTTTTAAGGATGCTTTCAATATCTAAATTAAATTTCGAAAACTTGAAAAAATGATTTAAAAAATATGTTTTTAAAATTTGCCCATGAATTCGAATGTTTCCTTAAAAAATTGAAAATCGTAGTAAAAGAATGATAAGAAAACAAAACAAACTAAAAACCAAATAGGATGGGTTTAGGATACTATTGAAATCCCTTCGTTTGTTCAACAATGAATTAGGCTTCAACACCCAATTTAACACCCCTCTCATAATCATCCCAAATACAATTCTTTAAGGGCAAGTATTAGGAGAAATCGGTTTAGTTTTATCGATTTTGGGACAATTGAGAAGAAAGAATCTAAATTGATGTCCAATAAAAGAATAAAATCAATCGATTGATTTTAATTCGGTCCGATTATTATCGGTTTGATTTTTTATTTTTGGTCTTTTCTTTTTCTTTTTCTTTTCTTCTAATTTTTCATTTTTATGTTGAATGAGTCCTTTTTTCTCTTTTTCAAATTATAATTGAACTTATTTCTTTTTTTATAGATTGAAATTGGATGTTCTTGTTTATTTTCTTGGCTTTATTCTAAATAACAAACATACATGTACCATAATAATAATGGATCTTTTTTTTATAAACAACAAATATACATGCATCACAATAAACTAAAACTACTGAAATAGACCTAAGGTTAGAATTTATTTTTAATAGTATATATATACACTCGGTTTCGTTTGGTTCTTATTAGTTTTCTAAAACCAATCCAAACCAATAATTTTTTGTTTTCTCTGATTACAAACCAAAGATGTCTAATTTTATACTTAAAAAAAAAAAACAAACCATCCCAACGGATCAGTTTGGTTTACATTAGATTTTTTTTTTTTTTTGTCACACTCCTAACTACACAATTAGCCTATTGCAAGCCCAATTTTATCCTAATGTCAATTTCTCTAAGAATATTAGTTATGTAACCATCTTGGATTAGACTAGTGGTAGTGGAAACATTAAAAAAATAAAAATAAAAGGTCAAAGGGCTAAGGGGACATAGGTTCAATCTATGATAGCCACCTACCTATGATTTAAAACTAAATGTCATAGGGTTCAGGTATGTTGTTCCATGAGATTAGTTGTTGATCCTTCGACCTCTAGTTTTTTGTTCAAAAAATAATAATTTTAAACTAAATCGAACTGAACGAATGCTTCAATAAAAATAGAATTGATTTGATTCAGTTAGATTATGACAATTATTTCAATTTGGTTGGTTTTAGTTTTCATCCTTAGTTTGGGGATCAAAGCTGTGAGCTCCACTCATTGTTCGACCTAAGGAGTTTGTGGGGAAATTTGTGCGGATGCCCAAATTTTTTGCTCCAAAATGTCAAATGACCCATTTGTAAAAAATAATGTCAATTGACCCTCTGCTTACGTCATCACGGTATGAGATTACATGAATTGCCCCTGATAATCGTCTCACTCTCGCTACTTGGATCTCGCTTTCACTGTCTGTCTATCTTCAATTGTGATGAGATTGTTTGTCACTATACGATTGATGTGACAATTTTCACGATATTTGTCTACAACTTAAAATCGTTAACACGTAACTAAATATGTAATGGTGAATTCTTTAAAATCTAAATTTCATTTGAACTGCCATTTTGTTGAACGGAGATTTATTGAACGAGGTTTTCCAGAGCAGAGTTTTTCGGAACCAAACGAAGTTTTCAGAATGGAACATACTTTTCTTGAACTTGATTTCGTTGGTGTTTGTAGAAACATGGTCTCAAAAAAGGTATGTAAATAGACATTGTAAATAGCATAACGAAAGGGGTGTGAGAAAGAGCGACAATAAGAAAGGTGGAGAGAGAGAGAGCGACAACAAGAAAGGTGGAGAGAGCGACAGCGAGAGAGTGAGATTGAGCAACAACGTGAGAGCAAGAGGCGCGAGAGCGAGAGAAATTGGGAGCGAGAGCACTTGGGAGCGACAGCGAGAGAGATCCATGTGTATTACTATCTGCTTAATAGAAAAATGTTCTCTTGCTTTGTAGGATGACAGGAAAATGTGTACTAATTTGATACGAAGGTCATTGGGATGAGAACCAAAATTTGTATGTTGGAGGCGAGCTAACAGGAATCGTTGTGCCTATTACCTTGAAGTATAAAGAACTTAAAGCTCACATTTACAGGATTGCAAATGTAAGTTGCTCAGAGTTTGATGTTATTATGAGAGTTAAATATAAGCTTGACTTTGAAGCCCCTCCATACTACATACGGAATGACGATGATGTTTACTTCTTTCTTTGTCGGGACGATCTTTCTAGAGTTCAGCTATATGTAACACTAAAATCATATCACGACGAAAATGTGAATATGAGTCATGATGGTATAGGTGTAAACAGACAATACGAGGCATCATATGAGCTTAATCGAGAAGATGGTGATATTCCATTGTTTATGAACACTCAACTATCAATATTATCAATAGACAATGACAACATTCATGCAGTGGACTTGGAAAGAGAAACTCAATGTAACGGACTTGTGCTTAGTAATGAGAGATCAGCAGGCTTGAATTTTATGGATTTTGGTCCTTCATAAGAGCGTGATCCTTTCGTAGTTGATAATGAAAGATCAGTAGGATTGAATTCTATGGACTCTGGTCCTTCAAAGGTGCATAGACCTATAGTGGTTGTTACTGAGAGATCAGCAGGATTGAATTCCATATCTTCATGTCGTAGAAGGGAATTGATTATGCCTGGTACATCTTCATCTAAGACAGATGTTAAAGTTGATCAATTTTTTTTTAGTAAGAGTGATTAAAAATGATATTCTCTATTCTGTGCATAAACAATAATTTTGAATATAAGATAAGGAAGTCAACTAAGTCTTTGTTTACTGTTAAATGTATAGAGGATAATTGTAAATGAAGTCTTCGTGCAGTGAAAATTCTAGAGTGACATATTTAAGATTACGAAGTATATGCGGCCTCACACATGTTCTATTGGAATTTTAAATCATCACCATAAACAAGCAACAGCTGCGGTAGTTGGTGAACTAATCAAAGACAAGTTTACAGGCATAAGACGTGTTTATAAACCTCGTCACATCGTTGAGGAGATGAAGAAAGAGTACGGCGTAAACATAAGTTACGATAAGGCGTGGCATGCAAGGGAAACCGCTTATGCTCTCGCTAGGGGTACTCCAGAAGAGTCGTACGTTGTTTTACATACATATGATGAAGCGTTAAAAATGGAGAATCCAAGTACAAAGTTTGAAATCGAACTTGAAAATGATGTCCATTTTAAGTATATGTTTATGGCATTAGGACCTTGTGTTAGAGGTTTTTCAAGTTGTCAACCTATGATAATTGTTGATGGATTGCATTTGAAAGGAAAATATAAAGGGACCATGTTGGTCGGCGTCTCTATGGATGGCAACAACCAAGTTTACACACTAGCATATGCCATAGTGGATAATGAAACTGATCGAGCTTGGAAGTGGTTTATGTCGAACTTGAAGTGTGCCATTGGAGAACCCCCTAACTTGGTGTTTGTGTTCGATCGAGCGGTATCTATTGGCAATCCATTCGTGCGGTTTTTCTCACAATATTTCATGGATTGTGCACCTACCACCTAGAAAATAATATTCTTTCCAATTTTAAGGACAACACAATTGTTGGGATGTTCAAGGATGCAACCAGAGCATTTCGTATATCAGAGTTCCAAGCACACTGTGACCAACTACGTACTTTTCGAAATGGTGCAATATCGAAATATTGGGAGGATATTGGTCTTGAGAGTTGGGTGTGTGTTTACCAAACATAACGAAAATACAATAACATGACGTCCAATAGTGCAGAGTGTTTTAATTCATTGACCAAAGAATATCGACAGCTGCCCATAATGTGCTTGTTGAAACTTGTTCAAGGCCTCATCCAGTCATGATTTTATGAACCGAGAAATTATTGGGCATCTCGAACGATGTCACACTCGAACTACTGTAAAAACCAATTAACAATTGAGTGTGACAAGGGCAAACGATATCGAGTTGAGCCGATTGATTGTTATAGGATCCATGTGCAGGATAACCGATTAGACGATATTGTGAACCTCCATACGAAGGAATGCACATGCAAGGAATTTGACTCACTCGATATCCCATGTGTTGCATGCAATTGTGGCTGCGCGAGAACGAAACATGCCCATCCATGGTTTGTGCAGTCCATTCTATAGCGTTGACTCCCTCATGGTTGCTTATGCAGAACCCGTAAATCCACTCGGTCACATATCTGAATGGAAGAGACCTCCGGGATAAATGGAAAAGCATATTGCACCGCCTATAAGAATGGTACAGGTCGAGCAACGAAGAGTATAAAAAATACCATCAAGAGAAGAACAACGCAGACAAATAAAATGTGGTTGGTGTGGAAACTATAGGCATAATCGACAAAACTGCAGTGAACCGCTCACGTTCGGGTGACTTATTGATTCTAATCTAAATGATTCAAATGTCGGTCGATTGTAATTGTTTATGTGCCACTTGTCTTTGTAATTGTTTATATGTCACTTGTCTATGTAATTGTCTACGTGTCACTTGTCTATTCACGAATCCTCAAAATTGTAACATTTTATGTGCTACTTTAATCCTCAAAACTTTAATTTTCTATGTGCCACTTGTCTATTTACAAATCTCTTCAAATGTATCGTTTATCTCGCTCTCTCTTTTATAAAATTAATTAAATTTTTGGCTATTCGTGAAACATTCTAGAAATGTCTCACTCTCGCCAATCTCGCTCTCTCTATCACTTGTAATCCCTTTTAAAATGTCTCGCTTATAGTTTGATTACTAAAGTTTGTCTATTCATGAATCTCTTCAGAAGTCTCGCTTATCTTGCTCTCCCTTTTATAAGTGTAATTAAATTGTTGGCTATTCGTGAACCATTTTGGAAACGTCTCGCTCTCACTTGTAATCCCTTTTAAATTGTCTCGCTTATAAGTTTGATTATTAAAGTTTGTTTATTCATGAATCTCTTCAGATATCTCGCTTATCTTGCTCTCCCTTTTATAAGTGTAATTAAATTGTTGGCTATCGTGAACCATTCTGGAAACGTCTCGCTCTAGCGAATCTCGTTATCACTTGTAATCCCTTTTAAAATGTCTCACTTATAAGTTTGATGACTAAAGTTTGTCTATTTATGAATCCCTTCAGATGTCTCGGTTATCTCGCTCTCTCCCTTTTATAAATGTAATTAAATTGTTGGTTATTCGTGAACCATTCTGGAAACGTCTCGCTTTTATACGAGATCCTATTGTTAATAGCAGGGAACGTTGCCACTCAAAAGAGCAAGGTAGTTGTGCCTTGTATAATTCAGAAGGTGGAGTGAGGGACGACGAATCTGAAGGGGACCAAAACATCCACCAGCCTACTTATATCCCTAGCGAGGATATGTTTCATGATGTGCTGGTAGGTGACGTACGTCCTGAGCCTGAGGAGGAGTGTTTTGTCCCGGAGGTTTTGGGCCACGGGGAGGGAGGCAATGTTGATCCTAGTGTATATTCGTACCTGCGGAGAATTAACAGCTCAATATCGAGCTAGGATACTCGTGTATCGAACTTGGAGATGGACACGAGAGACATGAAAGCACAATTGTCAACTATTTTGTCTCTATTACAGTCTATGAAGGGTTCCACGGTGTTTGAGGCGACGAGGTTTCCCATTCCACAGATAGGCCACGATGCCACCATGTCCCCCATCCCGACTCTATCTCGGTCACTCACCAATCTGTACATAGGTCACCTACCCCACCCGTACGTAGGTCACCTACTTCACCTCCACCTAAGTCACCTATCTCACCTCCACCTAAGTCACCTACCCCACCTCCACCTCTCAATTTATCTGTATAGCTTGATATCACGACCTCTTCTAACACCCTATATCTCGATTCACAGGTATAATCATTATGTGATTCGAAAATTTCTTTCTTCATATTTGTTATTCAACATGTTCACTATTTTGTTATATTTCTGTAGGTTATGGTCGAGAGTAGAAAAACAACACGTAAGAGAAAGGTTGTTGATAAATACACACCTCCCGTCGAACAAAAAAAAAATAACAAAAGAGAAGAAAATGGTTCAACTTCCTTTGGATCGTCCAACTATTAAGTACCCTCTCCCTGGGATACCTACGATATAGTTTAAAGCAACGATCCAATACTCCTTGGAGTATGAGGTTCCAGCTGTTATATTCAAGGAAATGGTGAACTAGATTGCCGATAAGAATAAGGACAACGAGGTTCGAGAAAATGCATTTCAGCCATTATCCAAATCCTTTTTCCAGGAGTTTACTGAACCAAGTTCATGGGTTGAGTGTGACGTAAGTTTACGATCTTTATCCTTTTTACCAAGTACATACAGTTTACTCCCCTCTCGTAACATATATCTTGTTCTGGATGCAGACCCTAAATATCCTATTTCAGTTCATGAAATATAAATTCTATAGGCGACCAGACATATGTATGCCCCATTTCACCATCCTACCAATTGGAATAACGATAACCATTTACTGCACTTTTGAATAGGAATACGTTAGTTGACTATTATGTGTTTTTAATGTTCTTTTCGTCGTGTAAAGTCACCTAAATTCTCGAGATGGGGTCTACAAATATATTAAGAACAAGTCAACTTTGCATGTTGTCGTAGCATGGGGGGAAGAGACGTTACCGGATTATGTCATGGGTAAATCGATGTCAAGTGGTCAGATGTGGACTTCGTATATACGACAACAAAAATCGATCAACATTGGATGTTCATAGCATTCAATTTAAATAAAGGCCGGTTGTTCGTATTTGATTCACTACCGTCCATGACATTGAAGAAGAAGTTGGAGTCTTTTCTTGAACCGCTGACTTACACTCTACCTCGTTTCTTTACTACTGTGACTTGAAACGTTGGAAGTCGGACATCGAAACGTCTCGTTGGAAGATATCCCGACCTACCTCTACGAATACACAGCACGAGTCGTTAGATTATGGAATATTTGTTGCAAAATTCTTAGAACATTTAGTGGCTAACAGTGCCTGTAATAACTCAGGATAAGATGACTAACTATAGGATGCAATTGGCATGTCAATTGTGTACGAACACTCCATATTATTGACATACATGTATATTGTGTATATTATATATATTATCGATATAATTTTACTAACATGTTATTTAAAATATTAGTGTAGAACTACCATGAATATAGAAGATTCATTCATGAATAGCCAACAAATTAAATTAAACTTATAAAAGGAAGAGCGAGATAAGTGAGACATATGAAGAGATTGATGAATAGACAAACTTTAGTAATCAAACTTATAAGCGAGACATTTTAAAAGGGATTACAAGTGATAGTGAGATTAGTGAGAGCGAGACATTTCCAGAATGGTTTACGAATAGCCAACAATTTAATTACACTTATAAAAGGGAGAGCGAGATAAGCGAGACATCTGAAGGGATTCATGAATAGACAAACTTTAGTCATCAAACTTATAAGCGAGACATTTTAAAAGGGATTACAAGTGATAGCGGGATTCGCTAGAGCGAGACGTTTCCAGAATGGTTCACGAATAACCAACAATTTAATTACACTTATAAAAGGGAGAGCAAGATAAGCGAGACATCTGAAGAGATTCATGAATAGACAAACTTTAGTAAACAAACTTATAAGCGAGACATTTTAAAAGGGATTACAAGTGATAGCGAGATTAGCGAGAGCGAGATACGCGAGAGCGAGATGTTTCCAGAATGGTTCACGAATAGCCAACAATTTAATTACACTTATAAAAGGGAGAGCAAGATAAGCGAAACATCTGAAGAGATTCATGAATAGACAAACTTTAGTAATCAAACTTATAAGCGAGACAATTTAAAAGGGATTACAAATGATAGTGAGATTAGCGAGAGCGAGATTCGCGAGATCGAGATATGCGAGAGCGAGATGTTTTCAGAATGGTTCATGAATAGCCAACAATTTAATTACACTTATAAAAGGGAGAGCGAGATAAACGAGATTTCTGAAGAGGTCCATGAATAGACAAACTTTAGTAATCAAACTTATAAGCGAGACATTTTAAAAGGAATTACAAGTGATAGCGAGATTACGAGAGCGAGATTTGCAAGAATGAGATTGGCGAGAGTGAGACGTTTCCAGAATGATTCACGAATAGTCAACAATTTAATTGACCTTATAAAAGGAAGAGTGAGATAAGTGATACATTTGAAGAGATTTGTAAATAGACAAGTGGCACATAGAAAATTACAGTTTTGAGGATTAAAATGGCACATAGAAAGTTACAGTTTTGTGGATTTGTAAATAGACAACTGACACGTAGACAATTACATAGACAAGTGACATATAGACAATTACAAAGACAAGTGGCACATAGACAATTACAATCGACCGACATTTGAATCATTTGGATTAGAATCAATAGGTTGCCCGAACATGAATGGTTCACTGCAGTTTTGCCGATTATGCCCGTAGTTTCTACACCTACCATATTTTATTTGTCTGCGTTGTTCTCCTCTTGATGGTATTCTTTATATTCTTCATCGCTCGACTTGTACCACTCTTCTAGGTGGTGCAATATGTTTTTCCACATATCCCAGAGGTTTCTTCCATTCAGATATATGACCAAGTGGATTTAAGCAACCATGAGGGAGTCAACACTATAGAATGAACTACAAAAACCATGGATGGGGATGTTTTGTTCTCGCGCAGCCACAATTGCATGCAAACATGGGATACCGAGTGAGTCAAATTCCTTACATGTGCATTCCTTCGTATGGAGGTTCACAATATCGTCCAATCGATTCTCCCGCACATGGATCCTATAACAATCAATCGACTCCACTCGATATCATCTGCCCTTGTCACACTCAGTTGCTAATCAGTTTTCCCAGTAGTCCGAGTGTAACGTCGTTCGAGATGCCCAATAATTTCTCCGTTCATAAAACCATGATTGGATGAGGCCTCGAACATGTTCCAACAAGCACATTATGGGTAGCTGTTGATATCTTTGATCAATGAATTGAAACACTCTGCACTATTGGACGTCACGTTATCATATCTTCGTTCTGTTTGGTAAACACATGCCCACATTTCAAGACCAATATCCTTCAAATATTTCGATATTGCACCATTTCAAAAAGTACGTAGTTGGTCCCAGTGTGCTTGGAACTCTGATATACGAAATGCCCTGGTTGCATCCTTGAACATCCCAACAATTATGTTGTCCTTAAAATTGGAAAGAGTAATATTTTCTAGGTGGTAGGTGCACAATCCATGAAATACTATGGGAAAAACTGCACGAATGGTATTGTCAATAGATACCACTCGATCGAACACGAACACTAAGTTACGGAGTTCTCCAATGGCACACTTCAAGTTCAACATAAATCACTTCCAAGCTCAATCAGTTTCGTTGTCCACTATGGCATATGCTAGTGGGTAAAGTTGGTTGTTGCCATCCATGGAGACGCCGACCAACATAATCCCTTTATATTTTCCTTTTAGATGTGATCCATCAACAATTATCATAGGCCGACAACTTGAAAACCCTCTAATACAAGGTCTAATGCTATAAACATATATTTAAAATAGACATCATTTTCAAGTTTGATTTCAAACCTTGTACTTGGGCTCTCTATCTTTAACGCTTCACCATATGCATGTAAAACAGCGTACGACTCTTCTGGAGTACCCCTAGCGAGAGCATAAACGGTTTCCCTTGCACACCACGCCTTACCGTAACTTATGTTTACGCCGTACTCTTTCTTCATATCCTCAACGATGTGACAAGTTTTATAAAAACGTCTTATGTCTGTAAACTTGTCTTTGATTAGTTCACCAACTACCGCAGTCGTTGCTTGTCTATGGTCATGATTAAAACTCTAATAGAACATGTGTGAGACCGCATATACTTCGTGATCTTAAATATGTCACACTCTGGAATTTTCACTGCATGAAGGCTCCACTTACAATTATCTTCTATACATTTAGCAGTAAACAAAGACTTAGTTGACTTCCTTACCTTATATTCAAAATTATTGTTTATGCACAGAATAGACAATCTAATTTTTAAATCACTCTTACTCAAAAAAATTTGACCAACTTCAACATCTGTCTCAGATGAAGAGGTGCCAAGCATAATCAATTCCCCTCTACGACAAGAAGACATGGAATTCAATCCTACTGATCTCTCAGTAACAGCCACTACAGGTCTATGCACCTCTGAAGGAGCACAGTCCATAGAATTCAATCCTACTGATTTTTCATTATCAACCACGAAAGGATCATGCTCTTCTGAAGGACCACAATCCATAAAATTCAAGCCTGCTGATCTCTCATTACCAAACACAGGTCCGTAACATTGAGTTTCTCTTTTTAAGTCTACTGCATGAATGTTGTCATTGTCTATTGATAATGTTGATAGTTGAGTGTTCATAGACAATGGAATATCACATTCTTCTTGATTAAACTCATATGATGCCTCGTATTGTCTATCTACACCTATACCATCATGAATCATTTTCACATTTTCGTCATGGTATGATTTTAATGTTACATATAGCTGAACTCTAGAAAGATCATCCAGACAAAGAAAGATGTAAACATCATCGTCATTCTGTATGTACAATGGAGGGGCTTCAAAGTCAAGCTTATATTTAACTCTCATAACAACATCAAACTCTAAGCAATTTACATTTGCAACCCTGTAAATGTGAGCTTTAAATTCTTTATACTTCAAGGTAATAGGCACAACGATTCCTGTTAGCTCGCCTCCAACATACAAATTTTGGTTCTCATCCCAATGACTTCCATATCGAAATAGTACACACTTTTCTGTCATCCTACAAAGCAAGAGAACATTTTTCTATTAAGTAGATAGTAATACACATAGATCTCTCTCGTTGTCGCTCCCAAGTGCTCTTGCTCTCGCGACTCTCGCTCTCAATTTCTCTCCCTCTCGCTGTATCTTGCTCTCATGCCTCTCGCTCCCAATTTCTCTCGCTCTCGTTGTATCTCGCTCTCGCTCTCACGTTATCGCTCAATCTCACTCTCTCACTGTCACTCAATGTCGCTCTTTCCACCTTTCTCGTTGTCGCTCTTTCTTACACCCTTTTCGTTATGCTATTTACAATGTTTATTTACATACCTTTTTTGAGACCACGTTTCTACAAACACCAATGAAACCAAGTTCAAGAAAAGTCTATTCTGTTTTGAATAACCCGTTCTGAAAACTCCATTTAGTTCCGAAAAACTCTGCTCTGGAAAACCTCGTTCAATAAATCTTCATTCAACAAAATAACAATTCAAATAAAGTTTAGATTTTTAAAAATTCACCATTATATATTTTGTTGTGTTAACGATTTTAAGTTGTAGAAAGATTTGTGAAAATTATCAAATCAATCGTATAGAGACAAACAATCACATCACGATGGAAGATAAATAGACAGCGAGAGCAAGATCCAAGTAACGAGAGCGAGACGGTTATCAGAGGCAATTCATATAATCTCATACCGTGATGACGTAAGCAGAGGGCCAATTGATATTATTTTTTAAAAATATGTAATTTGACATTTTGGACCCAAAAATTGGGTCATCCGTACAAATTTCCCGGAGTTTGTGGTCCCATGACTAGAAAATATTAATTTTATGACTTATTGACTTCTTAATACTGTGGGCTTAAGAGTTCATAACTCCTCAAACTTTATAACTTCACTAGTTATCCCTAATGCTCCATGAAAGGATAAAAGTGGAATTTTAAAAAGAAAAACAGAAACTGAGTCAAGCTAAGGCCAAAATATTTCCTAAAAATTGATATTTGTGAAATATATGTTTGAAAACATGTTATTTCTTATAAATTTTTGTTTTTTAATGCATATAATGGATTCAAAGCTTTTAAATTTAGTAGATGATATATATTTTAACCAAGAAAGTTATGTTCATGTCAGTTCTTAATCTACCTTTATTTTATTTTATTTATTTTTTATGTTTTATTATATTTATCTATTAATTTACAATACGTAGAATCGAGGAATTGAGCCTCTAAATCTAAAGACTATCACGTTTTGGCATGATTGTACCTTTAATTAATACTTCATGCTCGATGAACTTTAATAGATGCTATTACTTCAACCATCTCTTGTATCTTGAACTAAAAAAATCTCTTAGACTCCAGAGGGAGGAGAATACTATATTCAAAAAATGGTTATAATAAATACAAATTTTTGAAAATTAATAGATTAATGGTTTTTTTTTTAAAAAAAGTTGAGCTATACAAAATGTTCTAAGACTTTGACGTATTTATTAATCATGCCTCTAATTTTTGAAAAATTTCATTTTAATCCTGAAACTTTAAAATTATTTTTTGTTGGAGAATTTTTCTAACAAAAATGATAAATGAAAATTGATGTAGTAATTTATATGTAAAATTGAAAGATATGTCACATTATTTACAACATTCTTGTAAATTGACATGATGCCTAACATATCAAATTTTATTATGTGAACATTGTTATAAACAATGTCCCATGAATTGAAATAATGCTAATACCTTGATAAACTATAAAGTTGAACTTTAATTGTAAATATAGTTACATATGCCTTCTAAATCATGCATCTGAGTGTCACATCAGTTCACTTCATGAATATTTTCTTAGCATAATTTCAAACAAACGTTAGTTAGAATTCAGCATTTCAAAATCTAAGGTGATGATTAGATTCATATTAGAGTTTGGATTTTTTTTTTTTTCTTTTGTTTGAGTATAATTTAACTAAAAAAAAACTAATAAAATGCTTCTTCTCCAACAAAACTATTGGAAAAAGATATAAATGAAGCATTTTTAAGTATAATTGAGAAAAGAGATTCCAACCATATATCTCGTGGTTAATAACATACTCATATGCTAATCGAGTTATAATCGATTTGGCGATACAAAGGAAACTTTGGATAGTTTTACATTGCATTGCCTCATTCAATAATTTTTCTTTTTTTAAATAAGAAGATGTAACAAAACTTTTTATTTTTATTTTCCACCATTTCTCTCCTCTTTGTTTAAACAATTTTCTACAACCTCACAACTTTCCGAAAATTGAGACAACCTCTCCTAACCAATTGCTTCCCTTCCACATTCTTCATTCCCTTTCTAATTTAACTCCATTTTTTATTTTATTTTTTTAAGACAAAACAAAAAAAAAAAAAACAAAAAAGAAACAAAAAAGAAAAAGAAATCGATCCAAAAACAAGAGAAATTGAATTAAAAACCTGAGTATCTTCGTCTTCTTCTTCCTTCCGAGCCCCACAGTTCTTGCAGAAGCCATATTCCTGTCAAATTTACATTGGATCCATTGTTCACTCACTATCTGAAGGTGGGTTTCTTTTTTCTTTTGCAATTTCCAAATGCTTTGATTCCGGAGGATCAAGAAACTAAGATGATTAATGCATGAATTCCTGAAGCTTAATTTGATTTTTTTATTTTGATGATCATCTATTTGTATCAGTAATAGGATTTTAAAAAACAGGGGAATTCATCTGAAATACCTGAATTTCTTCTTCTTCTTCTTCTTCTTCTTCTTCTTCTTCTTCTTCTTAAGATGATTAATGCATGAATTCCTGAAGCTTAATTTGATTTTTTGATTTTGATGATCATCTATTTGTATCAGTAATAGATTTTAAAAAACAGGGGAATTCATCTGAAATACCTGAATTTCTTCTTCTTCTTCTTCTTCTTCTTCTTCTTCTTCTTCTTCCTGCCAAGCTCCAAAGTTCTTGCAGAAGCCATTCCTGTCAAATTTTTACGTTGGATCCATTGTTCACTTATTATCCCAAGGTGGGTTTCTTTGAACTTTGGTAATTTCCAAATGCTTTGATTCCACAAGATACAGAAAGTAAGATGATTAATGCATGAACTCCTGAAGCTTAATTTGATTTTTTATTTTGATGATCTTCTATTTGTATCAGTATTTGATCGAAAAGCCAGGGGAATTCATCAGAAATACCTGAATTTCTCCTTCTTCTTCTTCTTCCTGCTAAGATCCAAGTTCTTACAGAAGCCATTCCTGTCATTTTACATTGGATCTCTCAGTTAACAATATCCCAAAATGAGTCAATATCAGAGAATATAGCATGAATTCGTGAAGCTTAATTTGATTATGTTTTTGATAATCATCAATTTGCATCACTAATTAGGTTTTACCGGCAAAGTAATGATCTGTCGGTTCTACTGACCTGGTTTCAATTCCATTCTGACATTTCTTCTTCTTTCTGTGATCTGCAACGATTCGTGAACACGGAAGGTTGTTTCGATTCTCAAATTTCTGATCAGATGTCGATAGTTGAGGACGGCCGTAGCCTGGCAGGCTATACACTCGACGACGTTTTGGCTAACAATAGGTTAGGGCCACCGGCCACTGCTAGGGCCGCCGAAATCCGTGGCCGAACCCTACTGGACATAATCCGCGACGAGGAGCCCAGCGCCGGCAAGGGGCTTTTCGGAAAGGACAAAAGGACTTGGAAGTCTTTTAGAGATAAACTCCGGCTGAAGCGCGCCGGCTCTGCTTGGGTCTCGACGGTTCCGATTCCGACCTCTGATATTCCTGTTCACACCAAACGCTCTCTAATCGGAAGGCGAACTCAAGTCCGTTTCAACACGCATTCATCCAGAAACTCCACCGATAATCAGACTCGTAATCCGTCCGAAGAATCTTCCAAATCCACTCGCCGTCAAATGTCTCGACAAACTTCAACAATGAACAGCTCAAGCGATTCATCAGGGTCCCATTACGATGAATCCTCCGATTACTCATCGTCTCCAGATGCAGCGCCAACTCGAATCATGAGACCGCAAATGTCACGCCATAACTCAGTCCGTGTCTCGAATCCAATGGAGAGTTACACCGAGCCAACAGAACCAGATCGGGATAACCGAATTCGATACTCCAATTTCTCAGACCACAGAATGATGTCCGCTAGAGAAGCCGTCGCAGCACAAGAAGCAGCAGATGCAGCTTCCGCTGCTGCCGCGGCCGCAGCTGCGGCGGTAGCCGCGGAAGAAGAAAAAGAACAAAACGAAAACAACGAGAACGGAAATGAAAATGAAAACGAAGAGTCAACAACCGGATCAGAGAATGAGGAGTCTTCGCCAACGACGGAGCCGGTGAGGATGTCGTTGATGGATCTGTTGCACGAGACGGACAGAGAAATGGGGTTCGAAAGATCGAGTTACGGAATGGGATTTGAAGAAGATTTCTTCGACGACGATGAAGATGATGAATACGAAGAAGATGAAGATGATGGTACTGGTGGAGAATTTACCTGCTGCGTTTGTATGGTGAAGCATAAGAATCCGCCATTGGCGGCTTGCGGCCACACTTTTTGCCGGCTCTGTTCGAAGGAGATGATGGTCAGCCGCGGGAACTGCCCCACTTGCAGCAATTTCATCTCGGAAATCCTTGATGCTTTTTGAATTTTTTATTTTTTATTTCTCTTTTCAAATCATTTGTTTGATTATTTGAGGATTTAAAATTTCTAAGTTTGAGTAGGTAATATTTTTGCCGCCACAAAAATTAGTTAATGTAAAATATCACTTAAAGATTTTTTAATCTTTGTATTCTTAATTGTATATTTATATGAATTATTAGTTTAATGCTAAATTATAGAATATATGTTTTTAATCGTTGTTCTTTGTTTCCAATATACATTTATTCTTTCAAAAAGTTGTAATAACTTTCAAAATTGGTAAGAAAATTATTGGAGCTGTTTGGGGACCCAACATGAGATGATATATCCCCACATCCTATATAATCTCAGTGTTTAGAGGTCTATTATCCTATCTCACCAATTTTAATTGTTTGTGGGCCCATTTTTGGAACGTGTTTTGTATCTCACTATCATTTTTTTTCCGTGTATTGTATATCATATATACTCGATCATACTCGATCAAAACTCCTCGGACATCAGAACTTCTCACATCCTATATTATCTCAGCGCCCCAAACAGCCTCTTAGAATGTTGGTACATGAGTGTATGTGTCTAAATGTCTAATCATTTTCATGTTACTTTGTATCACTATCATGTTGATTACTTATCCAACATTTTAATAGTTTTGAGAATAGTTTTAAAACGTTTATAAAGACCAAGAGTGAGTTTCAAAAGTTTTTTTTTAAAATAACTTAGCTTATTTTATGGTGTGTTTGGAATACATTTTCAAATGTTTAATTTAAAAAATAAGTCTTTTTGGAAGAAGTTGTGTTTGACAACCACTCAAAATAGCTTTTAAGTGTATTTCAATAAGTTCTTATCAAAAGTGTTTAAATAAAGACAAAAAAATTTTAAAACATTTTTTTTCAAGTCAATCCAAAATAGAGTTGGCAACAGGACCGAGAAGGGGCGGGGGATTCCCCATTCCGTCCCCCATGGGAGGTATTTTCCCCATCCTTGCCTCCGTCCCTGCAAATTGAAGGCGAGGACAAGAATGGAGATTCCTCGTCAGGAGAAACGGGTCCCCGCGGGGATCCATCCCCGGTTCTTTTGTTATATATACAATTATATATAATTAAATAAATATTTGTAAAACTAATATACATTTATAGGGTATATATATAATTATATACTAAAAATTCAAAAAAATCAATCGGGGTCGAGGATGGGGCGAGGATACCCTCCCCATCTCCGACTGAGAACTCAGTTATAATCCCCAGTTTGACCCTCATCTCCGATTAACCAGGGATTCCCCACCTCGATCAAGGCGGAGTTCTGTGGGGACCCACCCCACGAGAATTTTTGTCAACCCTAATCCAAACAAACCTATAATTTGTTTGATGAGCATAAAGATCGAATAATTGTGTACTTTTCTTCTCCTCTTAATCTCAATCTTTCAAATTTTAGGTCACAAGTTAACCATACTTCTTTTTATTAGTTTGAGTACAACTGTGGGTAGTATAACCAAACCATAGATAAGATAATTATTACTTTTATTAACATGAACATTTTTTAACATGTGAATGACATAAATTATCGACAAATTAAGTCAGAAGTTCAAATCCTCACTACTACGTATATTTTTAAACTGATTGAAAAATAAATAAATAAATAATAAAAGGTATG
Source organism: Benincasa hispida (assembly GCF_027475165.1). Taxonomy (NCBI): domain Eukaryota; kingdom Viridiplantae; phylum Streptophyta; class Magnoliopsida; order Cucurbitales; family Cucurbitaceae; genus Benincasa; species Benincasa hispida. Next base: position 1,909,669 of record NC_143482.1, on the reverse strand, counting down.
ATCTTTCATCCCATCTGCTAAACTAAAAAAACCAATTTTTTTGAACTTGTTAACTTTAACACTTACATATGTTGACTTAATCTAATTGGTATTGGACAAATTTAGGGTTTAGAGAACTGGGCCAAATCTCTAAAAGAAATCCAGGCCCAAGTAGCCCACTTGCCAAAATAAGCCTACCTAGTACATAGAGTAAAAGTTATTTATTATGCCATACTAAAATTTTCAAACAAAACAAAAGAAGTGACAGTAAAAAAAGAAATAAAGAATCTTCATCAGAGGCAGAGGGCAGATCCTGAGATAAAAGTTTCTAGTGGAAAAACATTATCCAAACTTCTTTATGAAGCATAAAAAGAAGAGTCTATTGCACAAGCTCAGAGAGCAGGGCTTCTCAAGCACATCTTTTCACCTCCGCTATTCTCTTTAACCAAAGCCTATGAAACAAGATCCTATTTGATTCTCATATTTCCATGGTCAACCAAACAAAAGCAGAGAGAGAGAGAGAGAGAGTGCAATTTTTTAAGCTTTTCAGCAAAAGCATTACAGAAGAGTTTCACAAGGCAAAAGGAATGGAATGATTTGATAATAAACATAAAAATGAGTGTTTTCGAGTCTAAAAATGACATAAATCTTATCGGTGTCGAACTAGAACTCGAACAACCTACAAGAGTTCACTTGGAAGCATAAACATATTAATGAAGTTATATGATTAGGGATTCCAAGAGCAACTCTAGTACTCCTACACATCTCTCTCTTTCTATCTATCCCCACCAAAAATGGAAATTAATCACCTTCTGTACTACTTGGATGGCCCTAACATTTTACAAATCCCTCAAGGATGGACCAACAGGCAGCAAAAAGGAAAGTTTGGATAGCGAGAACCGTTATCCATTGTTTGTTCAACCTCTGGTCCTCATGATTGTGATGCTTCCCTTTCCACCTTCAGTGTGAATCTTGGTTTTACCTACTACAGGCTTTCCAGAGAAAGCTGAAGTTGGGTAAGATTGAGATGGATCTTCGGGTTGATGCTTCAATTTTGATGGTGGAGGTGTGCGGATCCGCTGGTTTATGTCCTTCAAGGTAACATCTCCATGGAATCCACAGGGCTTGATAAAGGCAAATGGGTAGGCAACTGAAGAAGCCAATTTAGTGGGAGTTCTAATATATGACTTCCGACCTGCACATACAGACAAATGGTTTGCAAGACATTAATTTGGATGGATAAAAGTGAAAGAATCATCAGTGACAACTGACACAAAATCGAACATGGTGTGTCACCACCGTAAAGAAACCTTCAAAAGATGTCATCAATTACCATTGACATAAAATATATAGCGATCTCATACTATTCAGGAAAAATGTTAACTAAAAATGTTGAGCAGAATAGAACCTTTAAAGATTATGTTCGGAGGAGCTCGAGTAGGATGATGTTGGACTGCATTGGATTTGAACTCAGGTGCACCATCACAAAACTCTACAAGTTCGAATAAACTAATGTTGTAACAAGAGTGACACTTCAAAAAAAAAAAAAGTTTACTATGAAAGAAAGAAAAAACATAAATAAATGTCACCTGATACATCAATTTGAATGTCTGAAGTTCCAACAAAGTTCCTGAGTTCCACATTATAAGGCATTTATATAATTTAAATTAATAATTTCAAACAAGACAATTCAGATGCACACAAAATACATACAAATCCTCAGGGCTACAATGCATATCAGCATCATTAAGGCATTCAGCAATCCAACCGTCAGGTGAGTGATCCAAATTCTCATGACAAGAGATGAGCACATTATCTAAGACAAATACATAACGATTAGACAAATCCAAGAAGCAAGCAAACAAGGACATCAATACATATTTTTTACATTTAAGTAGTGTATTGTTTGAGACAAACCTGAGAGTTCAGAACACTCAGGAATCCCGTATGAAACTTCGGCGAGAGCAGCCGGACTGGAAACATCCTTACTCTGGATACAGAACAAAAGAACACTTCAAATTTCACATGAATTCCATAATTGACAAGTCTAACATCATATTGGAAGTTTTTGTATCTAAGAGGATCTACTACAAGGCATTGAAAGAAAACTGAACTTACAAGTGAACAATCAGATAGTAAATCATGTAGCTTTAAGGAAAATACAAATGAGAAACATCCTTACTCTGGATACAGAACAAAAGAACACTTCAAATTTCACATGAATTCTATAATTGACAAGTCTAACATCATATTGGAAGTTTTTGTATCTAAGAGGATCTACTACAAGGCATTGAAAGAGAACTGAACTTACAAGGGAACAATCAGATAGTAAATCATGTAGCTTTAAAGAAAATACAAATGAGAAAGGCTTTCGGTCTCTAAATATTTTAGATTCTTTAAGAGATTTAAAAAAGAAAATGGAACCCCTATCAACAAAGCTCCTCGTTAAAGCCCATCTCCTAAACACTAAAGTTTGTCAGTAAGCTCCTCGCAAACAACATAAAGTTGTCAACATAAAGTTGTCAACATAAAGTTCTCCTAAACACTAAAGTTGTCAATTATAAAATATAAACAAAAAAGGGAAAGGAAAGGAAAGGAAAACAATTATGAATCCTGATAAGCAATAACGTATAACAAGTTATACAATTGACAAGTTGGACTCAAGTCGATCTGAATTATTTCGGTCATACAACATGCTTGCTTAACTTGACTTTAAAAAACAAACAAACAAATAAACAAACAGGATGTGCAAATCACTTACATGTGATCTTAGAAATCTTCGATCATACATCATGCTTGTTTAATTTGATTTTTTTAAAAACAAAACAAAACAGGATGTGCATATCACTTACATGTGATTTTAGAAATCTAGAAGACAAATCTTCACGGCAGAAGGAAGCTTCCAAATCTTGTGCAGTAAACTGCAACATCCGCCGTCTCTTCGCTTGTGATTGAGTTTCCCTGGATTCTTCTGATTTCTCGTTCCTATCATCTGAATCCCACTTCTCCACATTAAAAATGACAAAGAACCGAGCACTCTTTACACTAAATACAAGTGTATACATTACCACAAAAAAAGAAAAAAAAAAAGTGATTTACTGGGAAGGAAATGAGGGGTTGGAGGAGGGTGTAAATTCCTTACCACCACACGTAACATGGTATGCCAAGTCCCCACAAGCTTTAACAGGAGTTGTTTCATCAAACACATACGAAAGATCGCCATTTTCGGATACCCCATCCCACAGGCATTCTGATATCTCTACTCATGACAATTAAACAAAAGGATGTTTCAAGAATAAGCAAGTTTAACACTAGGTAATTAGATCATGCATAATAAACAAATTAAACCAGGAAACACTCACCTATATCAGTATCCTTCTGAATGGTATACCCGTCTCCTTCCCAATTCCAAGAATCCCTAATTAAAAAAATCGATAAAGAAACGTACAATTATATACATGCAACACGTATTAACATAAGAGAAATGGAAAATAATCAGTTCAATCTCAACTAAGCAAGTCAAACTACAGAAAGACCAATGTTGAAAAGGAGAAAATTAAACCATAGGGGAGGATTATCTCAACAAATTAACATAATAACAACCATTTATCTGAAAAAGAATTGAATAAACAATTGGGATCCGAGAAAGGACAAGACTGCAAGAACACTACAAACAATATAACAAGTAATTAGCTCTCGATGATATAGTACATTGGTGACAACACAAGTAGTCAAACACGAACAAAAAAGGCACGAAGGAAACAGTAATGCAATGACCCACTACTTCAGTTAGATCCAAAACCCCATCCTCATCCCAATTGCAACCTCAAATAAAAAGCAAAAAATCAGGATTAATAAAAAAAACCAACTCAATCCCACCACAAACTCCCAAAAGTCTCCCCTCCTCCACCACACCCATCTAAAAACAAACCCCAAAGCAACTTCCTCGAAAACAAAAAAATCAACAAGGGATGGATCCTCCTAAAAAGACCCATTACAAGAAATCTTAGAATAAACACGCAGAAACCAAAACAATCGAAGAAACAAACAGATTAAGCAAGAGGGTGATGATTTTACTTGTTCGTGGAGGTATCATCCATGGTTGAAAGATTGACACAAGAACGACCCTGATGAATTGCTGTTGAATGCGATCGGAAAAGAGGGGTTTGAAGAGAGAAACAGAGTTCGGTGGCTGGATTTTTGTGTTGGTGTCTGCTAGATAATGGGGGCTTATGGGCGGAGAAGAAGGAGAAAAGTGCCCACTAACCGAGTAACTCGCAAACCAGCGCTTAGTCCTCTTTTTCTTTTTCTTTTTTTTTTTTCCCCCTTTTTTTCGATATTTTCTCTCCTCTTTTAATTTTTCAATTTTCCTCTTCCCAAAGGGACACAAAGAGATATCAAAGAGAAAACACAGAGCCACGTGACAGTGACAGCACGCTTTTACTCTATGGGTTCCACACTTTTTTTTTTAACCATTATTCATCCAACTATAGTTTTTATTTGTTTACGTTTTCTTCGATAATTATTTCGTTTTTTATTTTTATTTTTATTTTTTAAAATTAAACACTTTCTTGTTTCTTTTAAATTATCAGTCAAATTTTAAAAATAAAAATATTTTTTTTCAAATATTCGCTTGTTTTTTAAATTAATAATAAAAGTAGATAACTAAAGAAGAAATTTGAAGGAAAAAATAATGTCTATAAGCTTAATTTTCAAAAACAAAAATAAAAAATCAAATAATTACGAAATGAGATTTTATTTTTTACGATTCATGTAAAATACATTTGCAAATGATTCATTTACTAACAATTATATGAAAATCAATAGAAATAAATCTAATTGATATTCTTTTGTTGTTTTTACTGGAGTTGTCTAAAATTGGAATCGTGGGCATATTGATGTCGATTACTAGATTGTTTAGAATTGAAATTGTAATAAACTTTATTATGATTATTGATTATTGAGATACCTTTTTATTTTTAATTAGAATAAATGGCTAAATAATAAGGACATATATGTTTTAATTAAAGAAATTAATGATAAATTTAAGAAAATTTATTTGAAACAGCAAAGTTGTTAGAAAATATTTTTCAATATAATGTCACAATCAAATAGTTAATATATTTTCGACTAAAAAGTCAAAGATTAAGTCGTCATTTCTACTTATTGTTGAACTTAAAAAATAATAAAGAAATAAAACTTTGACCTACCTAAATATATTTTAAATGTCAACTTTAATGTCTTTCTTTATTGATAATATATTTAAATTTTCTATATTAGAGAACGAAATTTTATTTTAAATAGCAAAATCATTAAAAATGTTCTTAAATATAACAAAATTGCAAAATGGTAGAATATAATTTTGTTGTCATTTAACTAAATTTGTAAATAAATTGGTCATTTTTATATGAAGAGCCCAAAGAACAATTTAAACTTCCTATTTTTTAAAAAATGTAATGCTTCAAAAAATTGTTTTATAATAATACACTTCCTTGATACATTTTTATGATCATAGCTAAACTTTCAAGACTTTTTTTTTCCCCATTTTAAATATGATTTTAAAAAGTGAAAATAAATTAAATTTATATGTATAAAAATAAAATCGTTATCATATAGTGGTTTTTTTAAGCCATCTAAATGCTTAATTATTTGAAAAATTAGTGCATTTTTCAACTTTTTTGTGACCACTTCATTTTTATATCTCTTTTTACTTAAAATGAAAGTAAAAGTAGTTATTAGTTTAAAAGACATATCTTCAATAGTATAGTTAAATAATTGATCCAACTAAATTTAGAAAGTCAAATTAGGTTAAGGGATAAAAAGGAAAGAAACAAAAAAAATAAAGAGTCCTAGAGGATGAATGTCAATAAATATTTCCCTTTTATTTTTCTTTCTCCTATATTTATACATATATTATTTTTTTTATAACAAAATAGAATTTAGAGAAGGAATAACGAAGAAAATATAATTAATTGTAAAATCTTTCTTTTTAAAAAAAAAAAATGTAGATGAAAAGTGATAGCGATTTTTCATAAAAATAGAACAACAAATCGAAATGATATAATATACTTTTAAAATAATTATTGTAATATAACGATGAATCAATTTTGAAATCACTCATATTTCAAATATACTTGGTAAAAAAAGACCCTCTAGATTCACATATTTTAATCAATCAATCACTTTTCTTTTAGAAAATTCTTATCTTAAATATAAATTATTTAAATTAGTGAATTAAAAGTAAACTGTTTTTTTTTTTTCACCCAAGTCAAAGACATAAATAGCACCTACAAACCTTAATTTACCCTAATTTGGTTCTTCTTTAGAATTTCACCTTCTTCCTCTTCTCCCAAATAAATAGATAAATAAATAAAGGTTAAGGTTAACTTTCAAGATTTTTATAAAAAGATATATATTAGATTTTAGTCCGAAAAAAACGATATCCTTATTGAAATAGATAAAGATTTAAAATAATATCTTTGGGTAGTTTCATTTTGGTTTTATACTTTTAAAACATTTATTTTGATCTCTATACTTTCAATTCGATTCATTTTGGTAAATATACTTTCGTTTTTTATTCATATACTTTTAACTCTAGTTCATTTGGTTATTTAACTATTAAAACAGTCACTTAAATATGAAATAAAAATGAAAATGTAGGGATTAAATTAGTCATTTTTTTAAAATACAATGATCAAAATAAATATTTTGCAAACAATTGAACTTGAGTTTTGTTGAACTGCACCTGTTTGGATCAAATACAAATAGTTGCCAATAAAAATTTTCCATGTAGTAATTTTTGTAAATAATTTTTTTTTAACAAAAATAGTAATACATGAGATTGCATATAACCTAGACTACACATAATCATTATACATTTGTTAGTGTTGTTTTTTTAAATATGAAATAAAAAAGAAAATATAGTTGTTAATAAAAAATTTCATGTAGTAATTTTTTTTCAAAAATAAATTATTGTTTTATTTTTGTAACAAAAAGAATGATGGTTGAAATTACGTATAATGTTCACTTATTAGGATGGTTTTTTCAACCATTTGTAAAACGATTATTGTTTTCTCAATTAAAAATATTATTAGGATTAATTGACATCGCTAAAAAAAAGTTGAAAATTCAACTTTTCACACTAAAAAATAATAATAAAAGTAAGAAGGTAAATATAATAAATACCCACTGCACTGCACACGTGTACGGCAGGATGTGGATGATTTATACCAACTAGTGTCACGCGCACATTGAATTGAGCCGTTGGAGCATTTAATTTTTTCAGCCAATTGGTATCCGGAGAATAAGGTTCAAATTAAACAATATTTTATTTCCAAATATGATTTATTTATTAATGCTTCAAATTCCATTCTAATAAATGTAAGGTTGCATCTCCATGATTATTCCCTCGAAATCTTTAGTTCATTTTTTTTTATGGGCACATTCATTTGATTGGATTATTTTTTCCATTTTGGGTGTTCTGATAATCATTTCAATTTCGGTTTTTCTAACCTTTTATTTAATAATCAAGTAATTGATATGAAAGAAAAATACTTTTTTTTTTAGTTCGATAAATAGAAAAGATTTAAGGGGTGGTTGGCTCACCAACCTGAGTTCAGTTGGTATAATATACAAACTCAGCGTTTGGTACACCAACTTTAAATATTGGAGTTGAGTTGGTATATTTTACCAACTCACTCTCACTCTCTATTCTTCCAATATTTTTAATGGTTCCACCCATCAACCATTGTTAGCGACTATTGTTGTCACACTTCGGTAATTAACTCCAAGCTCTGATAACTACCTCCGATGACAACTCTGATGACCAACTTCAAGTTCCAACAACGACCTTTGGTTACAACTCCAACGACCAACTCCAGGTTCCGATAACCACCTCCAGTTAAAATCCGACAACCAACTTCGGGCTCCGACAACCTTCGCGCGACCAATTCCGAGCTCCGACAACTACCTCTGATGATGACTCTAATGACTCAATTCCAATGACCACCTCTATGCTACCAACTCTAATGACCAATTTTAGGCTCCGACAACAAACTCCGATGACCTTATAACATTTACAACATTTGTAACACTTGTAAAATGGGTTGTATCCATAGTGTTATCAGAATAAGGCACCCATCCTCAATCCAATAAACAAAATCCCAAGTTATTTCATGAGATTTGAATAGTATGTAGTTGATATACAGTGGATTCCGTTCAAGTAATAACACCTAAATGGTTCATAGTAGATGGATAAGGTTGGGTATCTCATCCTAGTAACACTATGGTTACAACCCACTTTATAAAGGTTACAAACAATGTAATCCAAATCGTTCATGTGGAGGCATCAAAGTAGAGGTATCTTATACAATGAGTTTGTATGGATCAAATCGCGAAATAATTAATCTCTCTTTATAACTCTATTGATTGAGGAGATTAATATTATACAAGATGATTATATATAACTTGATCTTAATCCTGGGTGAGTTATGAACTTCTGTCTATGAGGGTTTGTCCTTTGATTTGCATGGGTGAAAGTGACTCGAGTCATCGATTAAATAAGTCTACCATTTTGGGACAGGGAGTTGGGAACGTAATTTCACAAAATGAAATTCACTCATTTCCGTTTAGGAAAAGTAGATGAGTAGTTCCTGAAGAGATCGAATCCCCTGCAGAAGCGTGTGATTGCTTTACTCCAATTTTTGTTAAAGAATTAATTCACATAACATTTAAAAAAAAAAAAAAAAAAAAAAAAACCACAAGATTAAGCATGTTTCCTACTGGATTGAAAGGAGAAGAATATTACCTTTGTAGGACAATTTCTTCAAGTCTTCTCCAATTCTTGATGAATTCTCAGTAGCATGAGCAATCTCACGAACAAAACACCACCAGTTAGTCTTCTCAGCTATCCTCTTGGACTTGGATGGATTGTGGGATCCAAATGAAAGAGAATGGATTTCCATAGGACACTTCTATGTAGATTTGCCTTTTTCTTTGAGATTGATTAAGAAAGGGGGAGGTGTAAGTCTTTTGTATTATTTCTTGAATGAATATCTTCAAAAAAACTATCAAATGCATAGATATATTCAAAACAAACACGTAACTCCCCTCACCCCACTCCTCCACTCTCCTGCAACTACAAGAGAGTTATTTAATTAAATAAAATCAATATACTTCAATCAAATCTAATTTAATTAAACTATATATTAATTTTTATTTAATTCAATGTACACGTATGAATCATATTCTAATATATATATATATACTCTCATAATCTATAGTTTTTATATGAATCTCATTTACATTAATTTTAAAATATAGTTTAAGTATGAATCTAATTCATATTAAATTAATATTTTAATTTTATTTAAGTATTAATACTCTTATATTATATAGTTTAATTTGAATCTTATTCAAAATTAACTTTATATTATATTAATTGTATCATATACAATAACATAAATTTCGTTAAATAATTTAAACATTTCAAATTCCTTCAAAATCAATATCCTTGTTTACCCGTTGTGAGCTAGTAGAGGGATTTAATGAACTTATAGTTATAAGCTCCAATGATACAAGATTAATTGATAAATTTTTTAATTAAATCAATCAATATTCATTAACTATGGACACTCCACTAAAGACCCATAGTTGCACTCTTATAAACGGTAGAATATTTATGTGTCCATTGATTTAACCATTACACTTAAGTCAATCCTTCACAACTTGTTCGTAATTACAGTTTGGTTAAATTGTGGGTATAAGAGTGCATAATAGTGCAACTATGGGTATAGTGTTTTTTCCATAGTTAATGAATGTTGATTAATTTAATTAAAGAGTTTAATTAATTAATCTCGGATCATTAGAGTTATATACATAAGGTCTCCTTGCTAGCTTACAACGGATTAATAAGGATCAAAAGTTTTGGAAGAATAATTTGAAATGTTCAAATTTATTTAGGGAATATATTGTTTTGTACACCCCACTAGCTTTCGGACAAGCGGGAGATTGTGGGGGTCGTGCCATAAATCTCATGGTTTATAATATATAGACAAAATTCATTTATTTAATAAAATAATGAGTTATTCTATTTGACATTTAAGCTGTAACTCAATCTAATAAACTAAGATTCGAGATTATTTTATGTAACTTAAGTATGTATATGGTTGACATATAGGTAGATCATGTTTAAGTAATAACCTAAATGGTATGTAGTATATGGATAAAGTAAGGCGTTTTATCCTTGTGACACTATGAATACGACCCACTTTGTAATTATTATAATATTTGTGAAGTGTTACAAATGATTTGATCCTAATCGTTCATGTGAAGACATACGAGTGGGGATATCCTATACAAATAGTTTGTATAAGACCGAATTGCGAAATGATTAATCTCTCTTTAGAACACCGTTGACTGAAGAGATTAATATTCATAAGATAATCGAATGTAACTCGATCTCAATCCTAAATGAGTTATAAACTTTTGTCTAAGAGAACATACCTTTGATTTGTATAGGTGAGAGTGGCCCGTGCCACTGACTTAATAAGCCTACCATCTGGGAGACTCGTTCAAGTAGAGAGCTAGAGACATAGTTATACGAGATGGAATTCACTTCGTCCCATCTTTAGAGTAAGTATATGAATTACCCTCTTAAGGGCTGATTCTGGATTTTAAACAATGAAGTCTCACCCTCTCACTACCTCGAGAGGGATTTAGTTTATAGTTGGACTATAAACTGATTGTTTATTATAGGGATAAGTGACACTTAAGGAGTAAGAGGTAATTACGGAGCTAAAACAGTAATTTGATTCAACTGTAATTACGAGCAATTCGTGAAGGATCAAGTTACTGATAACGGTTATATCTATAAATGCTGAAATATATCTATAGTGCGAAAAGTGCAGTTGTGAATCTTTAGTAGAGTGACCCAGAGTTAATGAATGTTGATTAACATAATTAAAAAGTTTAATTAGTTAATCTCAAATCATTGGAGCTTCTAATTTGTAGGTCTATTAGGTCCCTCTGCTAGCTCACTAAGGATAAAACGAGAATTAATTAGTTTTGGATAAATTTTGATTGTTCAAATTAAATAAGGGAACATGCATTGATTGTATGAGACACAATTAATATAATGTATACAACTACATTATAATATAAAGTTAATTTTGAATTAGATTCAAAATCAAACATTATAATATGAGAGTATTAATGTTTGAATAAGATTCAAATATTAAGTTAATATGAATGAGGTTCATATAATGAAGGAATTAAATGTTAATTGTATATGATACAGTTTTTTTTTTCAAGTACAACAATTGCAGGATGGGGGATTGAACCTCCAACCTTTTAGATCATAGTGATACAATTAATATAATGTGTATTATATATACATTATATTATAAATTTAATTTTGAATTAGATTCAAAATTAAACTATATAATATGAAAGAATAATATTTTTGACTAGGATTTAGATACTATATAATATGAATGGTATCCATATTAAAACTATTGGTTATGGGAGGGAAATATATCTGAATATGATTCAAATGTAATATTAATTAAATATATAATATTTAATTAATTAATATTGATATTATTTATTAAATTAAATTAATCTAAATATAATTTAATTTAACTCTGATTCAATTTTAACTCCCCATGGTTAAGGAGAGTTAAAAGGAAAGTTGTTGATTTAACTTCCTTACTCTCTCGTTAAAACACCTTTAAATTGAAGTTAATTTGACTTCCTTACTCTCTTTAAAAAAACGTATTTTATTTTGAAAGGAAAAAGGAGAGAAGATTATTCTCAAAAATCTGAAGAAGTACTTTCTTGACGTCACATCCCTCCCCTGATTATCCTCTTAATCCGAGAAGAGATGTGAAGACAATAATTGTCAACTCTCTTATGACAACTACTACCCATATACCCTTATAATCATGTTTCCTGAGCACCTGTTAACCTGTTATATAGTTCAAAAACTTATACTCAATGTATGCATAACTTCAACACCAACTTATTAACTCAGGTGCTACAGTGCATAGAAAATTCACATTTATTTCAATAATAGACATAACGATATAAAACATTTGAGCTTGCAATCCTTGACACAACTCTAACCTGAATCCCCATGACATATATAGACAAAACCAGGGTTAAACAAACATAGCAAACCACCTAATTCTCAAGTTTCCCGAGAAATCTTGTTCAGTGATTGATTGGCAAATCTACTCGGCTTCAGGACATCAATCGCTACTGGAGAAGAAAACATTTAAAAACGTGAGACTAAAATACTTAGTGAGTGACTATTTAGGAAAACATACTTCTGTTCATAAATAACATAAACATGTTTTCATAAACACTTACACGATCATCATCAAGGTTTATAAAATATAACTAGAAAACATAAAATGATATTAAATAAAAATCCTGAAATAAAGCTTATCAGTATAATACTGTAAAATGGCACTACTCTACTATCTGAACATGGGGTAGAGTCCTTTTGCTCAATCCTTACAACGTTATCTTAGACTGAAGTGAGAGCCCTTTGCTCAATCACCTCCTAGTCTGAGTTAAGAGAGAGCCCTTTTGCTTGATCTCATTAACTTCAATGACATAAATCATACATGCATGCAGAGTTGGATTGGGCCTTAACCACCTTACCGTACTCTCGGTATCAAGAATCCCTAACATAACTGGAATATGGATACCTTATCATATCTTCGATACCAACATTGGAGTAGGGTCCATACGAGGCGCAAACATTGAAAGCATTTAATGAACATAAAACAGAATGCTCATATGAGCTAATCATACTTTATAAATTGTATATTATCACATAATGCCTTGTAACATCAAGTATGCTTATAAAACATAGGCATAGGCTTACTGAAAATGCATGTTGAACTCATAAATAACTTCTGTTGGGGTTGATGCCCTAAATCTCGTTGGGTCATGTAGTTTTTAATTGTATTATATAAACATTTTATTTATTTAATAAAATATGAGATATTTTATTTGATATTTAGTAGCATTAAACCCACAAACCAATAAACTAACATCCAAGGTTATCATCTATAACTTAAACATGTATGTAGAGACATACAGATAGATCATGTTTAAGTGATAATCTAAATGATCTGTAGTAGATGGATAATGTTGGATACTTTATCCTGATGTCACTATGAATAAGGCTCGCTTTGTAGGTGTTGCAATTGTTGTAAAGTGCTACAAATAATATGATCCTGATCATTCATGTGGAGACATGTGAGCGGAAGTGTTCTATACAAAGGAGTTTGTATAAGATCGGACCATGAAATGACTGGTCTCATTATATAACACAGTTCATAATAGAGACTTACATTACACTAGGATGACTATAGGTGACATGACTTGAATCCTGAGTGAATTGTGAACTCCTATCTATGAAAGCAATTCTTTGATTTGTATGGGTGAAAGTGGCTAGATCGCCGACTAAAAAACCTACCATTATGAGGATTCGCTTGATTGGGAAGTTGGGAACATAGCTACACAAGATGGAATTCACTCATTCTCTAAGGTCGGGGTAAGTAGATAAATTGCTCTCTTAAGGGTGATTTTGGGGCTTGAACAATGTGGCACCACACCCTCTCCTAGCCCAAGAGGGGTTTAGTCATAGTTGGACTATGATTAATTGTTCATTAGAGAAATGAGTCGTACTTAAAGAGTTAGATGTAACTACAGGAGCAAAACGGTAATTTTTGTATAAATGTACTTACGAACAATTTGTGAAGGGTAATCGCACTATTGACTGGTTATATCCAACGGACACAGAAATATATTTGTAGTGTGAAGAGTGTAGTTGTTGGTTTTTAGTGAAGTGTCCTACAACTAATGGATGTTGAATAATATAACTAAAGGTGTTTAATTAATTATTTAAGTATCATTGGAGCTTCAAGCTATAGGTCCATGACGTCCCATCTGTAGCTTAACAAGGATTAAATAAGAATCAATTTTGGATTAATTTAAATTTTTTTAATTAATTGAGGGAATTAATTATATATGATATAATTAATTTTGTTTAATTAAATATGATATAATTGCTATAATGTATTTGATATATTAAAATATAAAATTTATTTTAGAGAAAATAAATATTTAAATATGATTCAAATATTAATTATATGAATTGGATTCATATAATTAAATTCAATATAAATGAGATTTATATTAAATGTCATCGATGAGAGAATTAAAACTATAGGTTATATTATATATGATACGATATTAAACCATAGGTTATGTGTTATATATGATATAACATATAGTTATATATAATTAATTAAAATTAATTAATTTTAAATTTAAGCGGGAGGAAAATAACTTCCCTCCCCTTAAATCTCTCTTCTTATCACATTCAGTAGGGAGTGGGGAGTGGGATGTGATCATTCATTCTTCTATACCAAGAAGTTTCGAGCAATGTAAAAAATTTACGTTTTTCACATAAATTTATACCACACAAAATTTGTCCTCTTGTCTTATCTCTAAAACGTTTCCTTCACCAAAATTCCAAGAGCTTACAACTCCTGTGATTCTCATCCAAGAAAAAACGTGAAGGTTCTTCAAAGGTAAGAGTTTCTAAACCCTAATTTTCCTTTTGTTTCCTTTTGGCATGTTGTGAATTTTATAATTCTTCATAATCTTGTTACTGTAATTTATGTTTTTGTGTAAAATTAAAATTGGGATTGATCCCCACGTTTTCACACATGACCTTTACAGGTTCCTTCAATTGGTATCAGAGCGTGGTTTTGGTCCCATTTTTAAAAATTTTCTAGATTTAATTTTGCAATCATATGGTGGGTTTGCATTCTATTCCAATTCTTCATGTGATGAATGGTTTATGATTATTGGATATTTCGGGATTGGTCACATAGATTTATCGCTTTCAATTTACCTTTTGATTTGTAAGAGCCTGTGTTTTGGGGCATATTATCGCGATCGAATATGTAATTGTATGTTTTTTGAGTCGTTCGTGGGTTTTTCGGTGACGTTCTGGAGACAACGAGACCAAATTCGGAGGAGAAACGAAGGAAAACACGATTGCATAGTGGATATTGTACTAGGGGTGTTCACGGTTGGGTTTTACACTCAAACCGAACCGAACCGAACCGCAAATTTTAGAAATTTTTTTTTTTCTGAAATCAAATCAAACTGCATTATGCTGTTGGGTTTCGTGATTCGTTTTTTTTTTTTTTTAGGTTTTTCCTGGTTTTTCATGTCTTCTGAATTTCTATAATTTGATCACAATGTATTTAAAAGTATAGTTCGATAGTAACATTATAAGTTCAACAACAAATTTAAAAATAAAGTAATTGTTTGGTATTACTAGTCTAGATTACTAATAACACTACAAGTTCAACAACAAATTTACAAATTATTTCAAAGTCTAAAAATATGAGTATTACAAACATAAAAAGTTCTTGTTCCACAAACAATGACATAAAAGTTCCAAAGTGCACATCTCTAAATATAAATACAAGTCATACAAATATAAAAGTTCCAAAGTCCACCACAATAAATAGTGAATACAAGTCCTACAAATATAAAAGTTCCAAAGTCCATCAAACATAAATATAAGTACTACAATACAAACATAAAAGTTCCAAAGTTCATCAAACATAAATAAAATTACTACAAACATTAAAGTCCCAAAGTCCACCAAACACAAAAATTACAAACTTGTTCAAGCCACCTTCTTCTTCACATTTTTCTCCTTCTCATTCTTCTCCTTCTCGTTCCTCTCCTTCATTTTCACCTCTAAACCTGTTCAGAAGTCTACAAAAATGATTCTCATTAAAATACTAATTATATAAATATATTTGACGAATAGAAAGAATGTTTTAAAGATACGAACCTTATTCAACAATTACAATATCCTTCAGATATCTTTGAAGATCAATGCTAATTACTTTTGAAAGTAACCAATTTACGCACATACAAGTGCCTCAACTATGGTTTGAGCTAACGTGGAACGAAAATGATAAATTACTCTCCCACTAGTACTGAATGCAGACTCATAAGCAACTGTGGATACCGGAATTGCTAAAAGATCTCGTGCAATTTGGCTAAGAATCTTATATCTAGAAGAATTTCCTTTCCACCAATCTAAGATATCAAATTTCTCCTCAAATTTAATACGAGGCTCCAATAAGTAAATATCAACTTCTGTATCCACACTTAGTGTATCCTCTTCCTCCATATCTTCAAAATCAAAACAAAAAATGTCTGAAGTAGTACTAACAGTAGAAGTAGTAGTTCTAGATGAAGATGTAGTACTCAAAGAGCTATTACTACTACTATCACTACAAACCAAAGGTTGACTCATACTTGCATAATCCTTAAATACTTGAGATGATGAAATTGAACATAAAGATGAAGGATGGGTAAGCAATGACAAAGTATATTCAGCAAACAGTTTTCTCAAAACAGACTCCACCTTATTTCCTACTTCTATTGCGGTATCCATATAAAATAATCGATTCAGACAATACTTAAAAGATTTCATCTTGTAGCGTGGGTAAAAAAAAAAAAAAAAAAAAAGCAACATACAAAAGGAAATTTTTTTCTCACTTTCCCCCCAATACTTATCATACTTCTCTTGAATTTTCAAAGCCATGTCATGCAAAAGCAAATTATCAGGACCAACTACACTTGAATATTTCTTTATGCAATTCTAAACAATACTAATCTCATGGAAGGCTGTGTTGGAAGTAACATAAAGAAACCCTGAAAGCCTAACAGTTACTTCATAAAATACAGACAAGAATTTAGTAAAAATTCTAGCATTTTGCCAATCTTTGGTGGTTAGTTTACTCTCTTCATTCATGTAGACTGTGTCGTAGTCCTCTAACCTCTCAAATGCTTTTTCAAACTTTTCAGTTGCATCATGTAGAATTCCATCTAGTTCGAACATCAAGACACAAAATACTCATTGTAGATATATTTTCCTCTTCAATAAAATTCTTAAATTTAGCAAAGTCTAGCAAGAGAATATCTAACAAACCTCGTGACATTTCGAATTCGAGTCAATGTATCATTCACGTCTTTCAGACCATCACAGACAATCAAGTTCAATATATGTTCACAACACCTAACATGCAAGAAGTCCCTAGTCAACACAAATCCATGTTTAAAATGCTTCTTTATATAAGCAACTGCCGCATCATTTGATGAAGCATTATCAACAGTTAATGTCAAAACCTTGTCAATACCTTACTGTTTCAAACATTTCTCCACCTCTTTTCCTATTGTCTCCCCTTTATGATTCTCAATCAAAGAGAAACTAATAATTCTCTTATGTAGCTTCCATTTTCTATCAATAAATTGTGTAGTCAAAACCATGTAATTAATATTTTGAATAGATGTCCAAGTATCAGTCGTAAGTGAGACCCTATATCCTTCCTCCACAAAAATGTTTCTCAACTGTTCTCTTAACCTAACAGATATTCCTAAAATATCTCTAGCAATTGTAGTTCGAGAATGAATAACAAGATCTGGTTCACATCAAGGTCTCTTTCACAAACCTCTTAAATCCCTCGTTCTCCACAAATTTAAAGGACAACTCATCAATTATGATCATCTCAGCAATTAGTTTTCGAGCATTCTCAATAGTAAACATCTTATAATTCACTGTTTTTGTATTATCGCCTCCATCATTATCTTTATTCTTAAATACCAACTTCGTTTGAGTTATATCTAACTCACTGTCTTTTATCTGATAAGGATTTTTTTTACGGTAATGTTCAAGATGCATTCTCATAGTTGAATTTCCATTCCTTCTTGGATGACATGTATATACCATACCACAGTAATTACATTTAGTATGTGGATGATCATCACTACATTCAGAGCATTTAGTAAAATGATCCCATACCATAGACGTATTTTTCCTCTTCTTTTGAGTTGGTTGTAGTTCTGGTGAAGGCATGCTAATCTCAACAACAACATCACCATTTTCGTTCACACTAGAACAGTTGTTGATCTTGCTAGCAGTCTCAGTCTCAATATTACTATTCGTATTGGTCAAGCTCGTCGACATTGTGCCTACTACCTATTACCTACAATATACAAACTAAAAGTAAACACTGGTATGAAGATTCATATTGAAGGGGTAAACCCAAACTAAAAGTAAACACAAAAATCAAACAAAACCAACAAGTAATAGTTCAAACATAATTCAATCAAAGTAATCAAATCATTGATAGAAATTTATTTCAAATTATTTTTGCATGGAATTAAGACATTAAGAAAGAAGAAATATTTCAAATTATTTCAAATTAGGGCAATGTCACGTCTTTAGTTCAAATTATTGGGACATTGATAGAAATATTTGCAAATATTTAAAATTTGTATAAAACTCTTCATTAACAATTTGTAAATATCAGTGAAATTGAAGTCCTAATTATTTCAAAATATTTCAATTTTAGAACATCGGATAACTAATTATTTCAAATAGAGAAGAGAGAATAAATGTGTTTAAACTATATTTCCAATTTGAGACCGAGACAAATGGAAATAAATGGTACCAAACAAGAAAGAAACAAAACAAACGAGCGACTTCAGATCAGAGGACTTCGAAACAAAACAACCCCCCCCCCCCCCAAAAAAAAAAAAACCAAACAAGAAAGATACAAATGGTATCTACCTGAGGATGAGACGTGAGATCGAAGAACTTTGATGGTCGGTCTGATCGGAGGGCTTTGAAATTTTCAGAAATTAAGGTCTACGGAGGACGGAAGACAGAGCGATTTCAGAGAGAAGAAATTTGCAAAAACGTCGATGGAGGTCTACGGAGGAGGGAGGTCGAGCGATTTCAGAGAGAATAAACTTCGACGGCTAGGGCTGACGACGAATGAGAGAAAAGTTGCATGCTCACGGAGGTTAAACACTTGTTTTAAATAGTTAAAATAGGTCGCTATTTTATAAATCACGGTTACAAACTCAACCGATATATAATTCTGTCTAAGGCTGGAGGTTATTAAGCTGATGGTCTACATTACACCTCCTGCCTGGGGATTATGTCGAATAATTGAGCATTGTTAACCGGTTTTATAAGCATACGCGAACGATGTGAGGTAATAAAACGAATTATCACCTAGACTTCGTAGGTTAAAATCCATTTATAAGCGTTATACTTGGATAAATCACATAGACTTAGGTTTGTTTAATTAGTCGAAATAAACCTAAGATATACCCAAATAAATAGTAGAACACTTAAGTGGGAGTTTAATAACTTATATGATAAAGTTATTTGGACACTCCAGTGGGAGATTAATAACATATACAATACGTCATTTTAACTCTCACATCCTTAAGAGTTCACAATCGAGATTCATGTGATACTTTGTGTCACCCTGGGAATGACCTCCATTCGGAAAGCATTTGTATGAATCAAGATTCAGGTGAATAAGAGGAAGTCGTTCAAATAAAAATCAAATATATGATTTTAACTTACATGTCCCTAAAATGTTTACACCGTGAGATTCATATGACGCTTTATGTCACCCTGGAAGTGAGCTCCATTCGGAAAGTGTTTGTATGAGTCAAGATCAAAGTGAATAGGAGAAATAATTCATAGTAATTAGGTAAAGGATATGTGTCAACGTATCTCGAGGTCTCTTTCGTTAGTTTGGACCGTGAAATTCCTATGGTTCTCCTGCTGGTTAGCTTTAGGTAGCCCTTGCTAGTCGTTTAACAACGACTATTCCCTCGAAAGATTGTAACATAGGATTCGGAACAACTCAAACTCCAAAAATGGATAGGATTTCTTAGCTCCATTCCCCACCTTTACTCTCCAATTCGGTAGCATCATTGGGGCCGACCTCTGAAATCTGAAAACGGAGGGTTATACTTACAGAAATACTAAAGTGTTAGTAATTTCTGACCAAAAAAAGTAACTAAACAAATATAAGAATAAGAGTTATTCTGGAGATAGTATTTAGTAAAAAATATCTTGGTTTAGTGAAAGAGTATTTGACTGCCCTTTGGTAGCACTTATTCTGACTCACTATAGTATCGTTGCAAATAAATAATGGTTATGGGTACATTATTACTTTTTGCTAAAACTTGTTTTTGAGTTTAGTTGCAATTTACTACTAAGAATTTGTTTAAAAATTTCAACATGTCAAATTCTTCTAGAATACTCGCTTCTGAATTAGTTAATGGTAAAATCAATTTAACATACAAATACTAGCGAATGATGATTCAAAACAAGTTTTAATGGAGGATTGTCTTCCATCTCCTAAATCATCTAAAGTTTTGAACTATATAGATGAGAATACAAAATTCGAACAACAAGATAAATATGATTTACTTGTTAAAAGCTAACCAAAGTTGAATATGGCACGCAACCGAAGTTGGCTGCCCGCATGACACCCGTGGGGCCAAGCCAAAAAGAAGAGCGTAACCAGGTTCAATGCCGCACTCTAATAATAAATCGCAAAGCTTTGAATCGATTTAAACGAACACATTATTAAAAGCTAAACGCAAAGTTGCGGGACATGAGTAAAAAAATTTTGAGTAGAGGCTTGCCTAATTTAAGCTGAGAAAAGATCTTTTTGAAGAAGTAGCCAAAGTTGAGAAAAGCACTGCTGCCAAGGTTAGAAGTATGAGTGAATTATACTCTAAGAGGTTGGTCATCGCAAAGGAAAAGCCAGAGGGTGAATTATGAATTTCCTAAGTATGAAGCATGCTTGAGGACAAGCATGATTCTAAGTTGAGGGTGTGATGACTGGAAGAAATCTATGTTATTATAAGCTTTTTATTTAGAATTATGAGGGTTGTTAAGTAGAATATACAACGATTATACTAAAAATTCATGAGAAAACGAGTTTGCGTCGATCGACATTAAGAATCTCGGCTAACCCACTATTATGCGTTACTTTGCATCCAATTGTCTATTTTTGTAGCAACGCAGGAATTGATCGCATGTAGTGAATCTCGCCATCGCAGAGGTGTTGCATATACGATCGCATACATTCGACGTATGGATGTTGCGGCCATTAACCGCATACGTCCATCGCATAGAGGTTGCGACTATAGGATATAACCACAATAGAGGGATGACCGCAAGGGAGGTGGAATACGATGATACTTCAGAAACCAAGCATGAACGCATACCTCAGAAGTATCAAAAGATGATGTTGACATTTCACCTACCACGCCATTAGCAGTAGAGATTCAGAGTAGGTCCATCATGCCGTTAACAGCAGAAATTCAGAGAAGGACCATTAATGTTGTTGGTGATCAAGCTCTATAAATAGAAGCCTTAGAGCCCAACTTCAGATTATCCAAGGTTCCCTGCCTGAAGGCATCGAAGGTTTTCTGCCTTAGGGCAGATCCTTGTGATCTAGATGAAAGTGTGAGGATATATTCTTGAGAATTCTTCATTCCTCCTTCCATTTTGAGTGACGACCAGAGCTCCGCTGGAGTTAGATCTCAAGAGAGGCTACTCCACCGCCCGTCCATGGCACCACCAGCAGCCTTGACACACATCTGATGGAAGCAAGACATTGCTTCCATCTGGCCCTCCATATCCCTTCTATCTTTTTATTGTATTACATTGTGGCTTAAGAGATTAATACATTTTGTGATCAATGTATCTCTATATTTTCCTCTGATTCCATCTCCATCTTCATTTACTCAACATCATTTACTTTCATTGCACCACTAAGTAAGACTGCTAGAGTATTGCATATTTAATCATGCGGCATAGACATATGAAGCATGTAGCAAACCACCGAGAGGTGTACGTTGCGTGAGTGTCGTGAGAAAATCCTATTTGCCTAAGTGTGAAGTTATAGTACCGCTTGTCTATAAGCGAACATAATGCTTGTCTATGAGTAGAATCAGCAGCGACCAACTGCCCGAGAGGGTAAGTAGTTGAACGCATTAAGCAAAGTAAGCAGTATTCCTAGAGATAGGAATAATCTTATGTCAACCATGTTTATGTGATTACCTTGTCTTATGAGCGCATCATTCATCATTTAGGCATACTTGAGAGAGTAGTCCAAAACCCAAATCTAGGCTTGAGAGAGTCAGATTGGATCACATAAGCAATAATAGAGGCTTAGAGATAAGCTCTGTTTGCTATTACACAACACATGCAGTCTATAGGATGCAGTCACAACGCATGCCCAGAAGTAGGATATGGTGGAATGCGGTCATCTTGTTTGTGTGTGAAAGCACGTTAGCAGGAATAGAGACTTAGAAATAAGGTCTCTCGACACTATCGCATATACATCGCGTGCGTCTTCGTTAAGTGTGTGTAGCATAATCGCTTAGCTTGCGTTTGCTAGGGTTACCCTTGCAATCAAGCTTATTGATGCGGTGAAGACATCCCCATATTTTATCTATTTTCCCATGCATCTTATTACACGTTAACCGTTGTCGTGTCTCTACCTTTGAAGATGGGCACTAAGGCTTCTATTTATAGAGCTTGATCGTCGACAACATTAATGGTCATTATCTGAATTTAATTTGCTAACAGCGTGATGGACCTGCTCTAAATCTCTGCTACTAACAGCGTGGTAGGTGAAATGTCAACATCACCTTTTGATACTCCTGAGGTATGCGTTCATGCTTGGTTTCCGAAGTATCATCGCATTCCACCTCCCTTGCAGTCATCCCTCTATTATGGTTATACTCTGTAGCCGCAACCTCTATGCGATGGACGCATGCGGTTAATGGTCGCAACATCCATACGTCAAACATATGCGATCGCGTATGCAACACCTTTGCGATGGCGAGATTCATCGCATGCGATCGATTCTTGAGTTAGCTACCAAAATAGACAATTGGACGTAAAGTAACGCATAATAGTGGGTTAGCCAAGATTCTTAATGTCGATCGACGCAAGCTCGTTTTCTCATGAATCTTTAGTATAATTGCCGCATATTCTATTTAACAGCCCTCATAATTCTAAATAAAAGACTTATAATGACGTACATTTTTGCCCGTCATCACTTTTCATCAAAACATGTTTGGTGGAAAATGATAAGACCTTGATAATAGATTTAAGTGCCGCTAATCATATTTGTACTTTCTCTCGGGAAACAAGTTTCTGGAGATAATTTATAGAAGGCGAAGTAATCTTTAAGATAGGGACTGGGGAGGTTGTTTCAGCTAAAATAGTGGGAGATATGAAGTGATTTATATGAGATAAATACATTTTAATTAAAAATGTTTATTACATTCCTTCTATATGTGAAAAGGAATCTAATATCTATCTCTTGTTTACTGGAACAAAATTATAAAGTTTGTTTCGAAAATGATGAAGTGTTCATTACTTTGAAAAATATCAATGTTTGTTTCGTAAAATTAGAAAATAACTTGTACTTGTTAAAACTGACTGAGGTAAAAGCTATTTTGAACATAGAGATGTTTAAAACAGCTCATACTCATAATAAGAAAAGGAAAGTTTCTCTAAATGCTTATCGTTGGCATTTGAGACTTGGACACATAAACCTCAATAGGATTGAGAGACTGGTTAAGAACGGTTATCTAAATTAGTTAGAAGACAGTTCATTATCGTCGTGTGAATCTTGTCATGAGGGTAAAATGACTAAAAAGATCTTTTTCTGGAAAAAGTTTTAAATCCAAAGAACCTTTAAAGCTGGTACATTTAGACCTTTGTGGTCCTATGAATGTTAAAGCTAGACGAGGGTATGAATATTTCATCAACTTCGTTGATGACTATTCAAGGTATGGGCATATTTACCTAATGCATCATAAGTTCGAAACATTTGAACAGTTCAAAGAATATAAGGCTAAGGTTGAGAACCAATTAGGTAAAAAGCTTAAAATACTTCGATCAGATCAAGGTGGTGAGTATATGGACTTGAATTTCAGGACTATTTGATAGAACATGGAATACAATCTTAATTCATAGCCCCTGGCACACCTTAACAAAATGGTGTGGTAGAAATGAGAAACAGAACCTTGTTAGATATGGTTTGTTCCATGATAAGTTATGCCTAATTACCAAATTCTTTTGGGGGACACGTAATCGAGATTGCAGTGTATATATTGAACATGGTTCTCTCAAAAAGTGTTTCTAAAACACCTTATGAGCTCTAAAGAAGACGTAAAGGTAGTTTACATCAGTTCAAAATATGGGATTTCCTAGCACACGTGTTATGCATAATCCTAAGAAACTGGAACGACATTCAAAAGTATGCCTATTTGTAGATTACCCCAAAGAGACAAAAGATGGTTTCTTTTATGATCCTCGGGGAGAAAAGGTATTTGTATCGACACATGCAAATTTCCTAAAGGAAGACCACATAAAGAATCATCAACTTCGCAGTAAGCTAGTAATAGAAGAAATGTCCAAAGAAATGACAAATGCATCAACAATAGTTATTGATAGAGTAGGTCCATCAACAAGAGTTGTTGATGAAATTAGTACTTCACATCCTTCTCAAGAGTTGAGAGTGCCTCGACGTAGTGGGAGGGTTGTGCAACAGCCTAACCAGTACATGGGTTTAACTGAAACTCAAGTCATTATACCAGATGATGGCTTAGAGGATCCATTGACTTTTAAACAAACAATGGATGATGTGGATAAAGACTATTGTATTGAATCCATGGACCAAGAAATGAAGTCTACGTATTTCAATTCAGTATGGGATCTTGTAGATCAACCTGACGGGATAAAACTCATCGGTTGCAAATAGATTTACAAGAAAAAATGAGACCAAGCTGGTAAGGTATAGAACTACAAAGTAATGCTTGTGGCAAAAGGGTTTACCTAGAGAGAGGGGGTAGACTATGAAGAAAACTTCTCTCCAGTTGCCAAGATAAAGTCAATTAGAATACTCTTGTCTATGGCTACATTTTATGGTTATGAAATATGGCAAATGGATGTCAAGACAGCCTTCCTAAACGGCTATCTTGAAGAGAGTATCTATATGTCTCAATCAGAAGGGTTTATAGAATAGGGTTAAGAGCAAAAAGTTTGCAAGCTTAATCGATCCATTTATGGATTGAAACATGCATCTCGATCTTGGAATATGAGATTTGACATTGTAATCAAATCTTATGGTTTTGAACAAAATGTTAAAATCGTTAACAAAGCTGTCGCTTTTTTGGTGTTGTATGTTGATGATATTCTACTCATAAGAAATGAAGTAGAATTTCTAGCTGATGTTAAGAGATGGCTTGCTACACAATTCCAAATGAAAGATTTGGGAGAGGCACATTATATTCTTGGGATTCAAATAGTTCAGAATCGCAAAAACAGGATTTTAGTATTATCCCAAGCATCTTATATTGGCAAAATGTTATCTAGATATAAAATGTCAAATTCCAAGAAAGAAATGTGGCCTTTCAGACATGGAATTCATTTTTCAAATGAACGAAATCCTAAGATACCTCAAGAGGTTGAGGATATGAAACGAATTCCATATGCATCAGTAATAAGGAGTTTAATATATGTCATGTTGTGTACTCGTCTCGACATATGTATGCAGTTGAAATAGTCAGCAAATTTCAGTCCAATCTTGGATATGATCATTGGACTACCATTAAAAACATTCTCAAGTATCTTCGGAGAACGAGAAATTATATGCTCGTGTATGGTGCTAAGGATCTGATCTTTACTGGATACACTGATTCTAACTTTCAGACCGATATAGATTCAAGAAAATTAACTCCGGGGTCAGTATTCACTCTAAATGGAGAAGTAGTAGTGTGGAGAAGTATCAAACAAAGTTATATTGCTGACTCCACAATGGAAGCTAAGTATGTAGCTACAAGTGAAGCGGTGAAAGAAGCAGTATGGCTCAGAAATTTCTTGACTGATTTGGACGTGGTTCCAAATATGCACCTACCAGTCACCCTATATTGTGATAATAGTGGAGTGATTGAAAATTCAAAGGAACCTCGAAGCCATAAATGTGGAAAGCACATCGAGCGAAAATACCATCTCATCAGGGAGATTGTACACAGAGACGTGATTGTCATGCAGATAGCCTCGCAAGACAACTTAGTTGATCCATTTACAAAGGCCCTCTCGACTAAAGTGTTCGAGGGTCACTTAGTAGGACTAGGTCTACGAGATACTTACAACTAGGGCAAGTGGGAGAAATAATGGGTATCTGATGCCTTAGTTTATTGTATATATTCTTTTATAGTTATTCTCTCATTGTATCTCAATATTGTATATATTTATACATATTAATCCATTGGAGTTTTAGTCCAAGTGGGAGTATTGTTGGGTTGTATGTCTTAAAACTTGCAGTTTGTAAAGTTAAACATATTCAATTATCAATAAAGATGTTATTTAACATTTTTTCAATAAAGTTATTATTGAATCTATAAATTGCACTTATAAAGACTAAATCCAATAAACTAAGATTCATGGCTATTACATGAGTACTTGAACTTTATGTAGAGATGTAAAGATGGACATAAAGTGCCTTATTCTGGTAACACTCTCGGATGCGGCCCACTCTGAAGTTGTTACAATTTGTTGTAAAGGTGCTACAAATGAAGTGATCCTAATTCGTTCATGTATTGACATGAAGAGTAGGGGCGTCCTATACAATGAATTTGCATAAGATCAGACCAAGAAACAGGTCATTCTTACTTTATAATGTTGTATACTACTTAAGACTAACTATTTCGCTTAGATGACCTAGGTAACTCGATCTTAATCTTGAGCTAACTATGAACTCCTATTTATTCGAGATTATCCTTAGATTCGCATAGGTGAGGGTTGGCTCAAAAAACGTCAGCTTAATAAGCCTCCTATTTCAGGGGTAAGACCGGGTAGATAACTAGGGACATAGGGTGTAAGACGAAATTCACGTCTACCCGACTTAGGGATAGGAGAAAGGTTGTTCTCTTAATACTGAATCCAAGTCTTGAACAAGGGGCCCCACCCTCTCATTGGCCCGAGAGGGATTCGATTTAATGAATGGATCACAAACGAATTGTTCAGTAGAGGATCAGTGGAACTTAAGAAGCAAGACGTTATATTGGAGGTAAAACAACATATTGACCCAAATGTTATTACGAGCAACCTATGAAGGGTTAACTTACTGACTATGGTTAAATCAAGTGGACACAAATATATCTACGGTGAGGAGAGTGCAACTATCGAGCTATAGTGATGTGACTTGATAGTTAACGAATACTGATTAATTTGATCTAAAGAGTTTTAGCCAATTAATCTTAAATTGTTGGAGCTCATGATCTATAGGTCTATAAGGTCCCTTTACTAGCTCGTAAAACATGAACACCTTGAATTAATAAATTGAATGAATTTGGAATGATATCAATTTCAATTTGAAAATGTTCAAATTAAAATTGAGGTTTGAATTTGAATAAGTTCAAATTCAAATTAGGGTTTGTATAATTATATTTGATATAATTAATTAACGTTTAATTGATTGAAAATTAAACGAAATTTGAGAGTTTATAATATTTAAATATTAATTACATGAATAGTATTCATGTTTAAAACTAGGTGTGTGATTAATTTAATATTTTATATTAAATTATTATTTATTTAATTAATTAAATTAAATTAAATTCTTATTTTATTTCAAATTTCAAAATTTTGAAATTGTGATTTTGATTTTGATTAATCTTTGAATTAATTGGAATTAAAAACAAAAAGAAAATGGAAATTCAAATAATAAGTAAGTGGAAAATCCCCACTTTCTATTGAGTAGGAGGTGTTTCCTCCTTGGATCATCCACCTAGCTCACCTTCTTCAATAAATTGGAGCTGGCATTAACCACTTGGAGGTGTGCCTACATGAAGAAAAGTGATGAAACACTCCAATTTTTTATGATGAATATGGGGATTAGCTGCTGAAAGTTGTTGAAATCAATTTATGCAGTAGTTTTTCACCTTCACCTAAAAACCCAGTTTTTCCCTTCACAAATTCACTCTAATTGGAGTTCCACCACTCAAATTCAAGGTTGAGAATAGTAGAGAAGATCTCTTGGCAGTTCAATTTCAAATTGGAGCTGGAATCACGTGAAGAGCAGCTTGAAATTGGGAGAATTAATCAAAGGTATGTAACTTGAAACCCACTTTTGAAAAATGTGTTCTAGCATACTTTTATAACTTAAATTAAATGTAATTAGAGTGTTTATAGATTATGTTTGCTTGCGTTGCATGTTGTTTATCCTATCATTTTGGGTGCCCAATCACACCTTTTCAATTAGGACTGATGACGTCTCCATTTTCCTCCTCTTGGGAACAAGATTAATCGCTCCACGTCGCAAACCTGTAACAAAAAAGCACATTAAGGGTAGAGTCAGGCATTAGTATCGGTATGGAGCTAAAACGGGCAAAATTGATTCAAATTGTAACTATTCAGAAGGAAAGTGTGAAGAAAGAAGATTTTTCCCCTTCCTTCACAGCGTTGCGGTACCCTACGACGTCGTGCTCGACGTTGTAAGGCAGAATGCCTCATTTGTGTGTAATGCATACGGTGCCACGACGTTGCACCCTAGTGCCGATATGCCATTATGATTTTATAAATAGGATATTTAGTTGCCTAGGTTGGATTATGTCTGATTTTTTACCGTTTCAAGTTCGAATTCTCTCCATTTTTTCTCATACTTTTGGTCAGTAGATGTATCGGAACTCAAATTCATTGATCAACGTGTCGTTAATGGGCTAAGGTAATACTTTCTAGCTTGGGCTTTTAGGATTTTCCCCAATTTCATGTATTTGTGAGTTTGCAAACCGTATTATATTGTGATTGTTGATTCGATTCTATTTTAATGGAATAATTTCATGTTTTCATACGTTTGATGATTTTATGATTATTGCTTTTTTATTAACATATGATTTGTAACACTTGATTGTATATTAGTCTATTGGAAGCAGTAGGTTAGGTTAGCTTGTTAATCAAATTGGATAAGTATTGTTCTAACCGACCTAGAATCGAATCAAATGAATATGTAATTAGGTGCTTGAAAATTAGATATTCAACCTAACTTGCCCCATATCTTGATGCAATTAGGACAACTTGAATTTGCATGCTTTTCATTGGATTGAATTAGACTAATTAGTTTTTTAAGACAAATTAATTGGCTTTTCCAATTAATTTGGTTAGGTATAAGCAATTACATGATTCCGATAATGAGAATTCTATGATCTAATATTTGAATGAGGGAATTCCTTTATAACCCAAGCTAGGTCAATTTTCTTATTGTCATCACAACCAATTTCATGCAATTGAATTTAATTTTTCAACAAAACAAGTTCAACCCTTCCCTCTCCCCCCAATCGGTTACTCTCGGGCTTTAACTCGTTTACTTGAGAAATTCAGTAGTTCCTTGTGTTCGACTCAGTTCTGTCACTAAGACTACCTTAGTAGTTGAAGTGCTGGATTGTGAGTATAAATAATATTTGATTGGTCATTTATAGGCGATAGTAAAAGGCTATATTAATACGATATAAACAAAACATAATTTAAGAAATAAAATAATGAATTAAATAAATATAAAAGATTATATTAAAACATTTATTAAAAACATATTAGAGATCGATCTCGGACTACTATTGTTCAATCTCTGTGAATTATAAAACAATTAGACAATATTTAAAATAAATTTAAATTAAAAAAAATTAGATAATATTCATTCATTTACCAGATGACCCACGGCTGCTCCCGGACGAGTGACGTAGCGCCTTGTGATATTATTATACCAATGAATATATTCTGGAGTGACATCTGTGTCAAACTGTTCAAGAGAAACCCCCACTGCAATAAATCTTGCACGATAGTGCCATCGCACTACTAAATGTGCAACTTTTTCTGATCAATCTCCAGTCCTTAGTTCAATATCATGCAGTACGGATTCAGTATTACAAGGCGATGGGATATCTTGCTGAAAATCGAATTGTGTCATCACCCTGTGAGGAAGATGCCACTCACCAATGTGAAAACATATGAGAGGACTCATCGTCCGCCATATGTTTTGACCATTCGTACAAAAATTAGGCAAAGTATGCACAATAAGTTTGTACGGCTCCCAAATAACCTGAAACACAAAATATTATATTAGAGAATATTAAAGATAAATACAATAAAAATGTGAAAAAATAATCAATTAGATTTAGTGTAATGTACCTGTTTAGGTTGAAGCAGATCAAACATGTATTTATACTGGTTGACTACATGTGTGGCTGTCCTAGTCACACAAAATTTGTCTCTCCACCTAAATTTTTAAATTGATAATTTAGAATTTAAATTAACTATATTAGTGATATAAAAATTAAATTGAATTAAAACAACATACCGAGAACCGTAGGCTCGTCCAACTAACTGAGCGTCATTAACATGATGTAGCTGTAGAGCCATTGTTGGAAATCGCTTTCAAGCCGATAGTTGAAAAGTATGAGAGGCCCAGCTATCACTCGAACCTCAGGTCTTGTTGCTTTGCATAGTTGTCTATACAACCATGCCAAGCATGCTCCATCCCACGAATACCGCCCCACATTATGGAGGTTAGCTAACAGTGGTAGGAACATCAAGTGAATAAAATGACTTGATTTATCTGAAAACAGACTTCCACCCATCATTTGTAGTATATATGCTCGCGCATATCTTATGACGGTTTTCTTGTCTACATCATCTGTGAGCTCACGAAATTGTGTTCCTAACCATATTAAACTAACCTGGATCCTTTAATCTTGTCGGTAGGTGGGGTCGCACCGAGGTACATTTGACAAACTTCTAACTAGTCATCGTACATCACTCCGGTGATCGGCTCACTGTCAACAGGTAGTCCCAACAACACTTCTATGTCTTGTAGAGTGATAGTACACTCTCTAACAGACATGGAATGTATGCATCTCAGGCCTCCATCTTTCGACCAAGGCTGTGATCAGATGATTGAGGAGAGTAATATTCAGTATTCCTTGACAATTTATAGAGTGATAGTGTACACTTCTATGTCTTGTAGAGTGATAGTGTACTGTTCATGTAACAAGTGGCAAGCATTCGGCATTCCATGCTCGTATTTTATGGCCGTTTGCTCACATTTTAACATGAACTACAAATATTTTATTGAGGACTACTACAAATTGTCAATAAATGTTACTCTCCTCAATTTCAACCTGTACCGCATGAAGATTACTGGATCACGCACTCTAATATGCCCGTCTTACATCCTAATCCATCGTTGTTGAGAAGACCTGGTAGACCAAAAAGTTCACGTTATCACAACGAGATTGATTGGACAGAACCAGCCACTTGACAACGATGTGGATTTTGTAACCAGGTAGGACATAATCGAAGGAAGTGTCCTTCGTTACTAAGACGGGCTCCAGATAGTTAGGGATTGAATAATAAATAATTTTTTTTTATTATATATTCATTTTATCGTATATTCAATTTTTTTTATCATAATTTATTGTATATTCAATTTTTTTTTTTTTATAATAATCTACTGTATATTCAAAAAAATTTTTTTGTAATCAATAAAGTTTTACATTATAATAATCTAATATATTCAATTTATAGTATAATAATCTAATATATTCAATTTATTCAATTTATTATCTAATGATTATTCAATTATAGTATAATAATCTAATATATTCAATTTTTTGTCTAATGATTATTCAATTATAGTATAATAATATAATATATTCAATTCATTGTCTAATGATTATTCAATTATAGTATGATTATTAGCTTTTTTCCCCCTCTTTTTTTATATATATTTCTATGGAAAGTTCAAATAAAGTGAAGACTCTCGCTCTCTCCTACGATCTCGCTCTTTTAGTCTTGCTCTCTCCTACGATCTCGCTCTTTTAGTCTCGCTCTCTCCTACGATTTCGCTCTCTTAGTCTCGCTCTCTCCTAAGATCTCGCTCTCTCACTCTCGTTCTCTCCTAAGATCTCGCTCTCTCTCAATATCTCACTCTGTATGTTATTGTTGTTATTTTTCCATTAATGATTACTAGCTTTCATTTCTGCTGGAACAATCACAAATACTTTTTTTATTATGGATCTACTACCAGAAACTCAATGCGTATTCTTAGCATTCAATGTGTATTCCTGAATAATCTCATTTTTCAATTATTCAACCATTTCATTTTACCAAGTTCAATGTTAGTCAAATTAGTCAATATAAACTAAATCTCGCTCTCTCCAACATTCTCGCTTTAAATCTCGCTCTCTCCTAAAATCTCGTTTTGAATCTCGCTCTCTCCTACTATCTCGCTTTTAATATCGCTCTCTCATTAATCTGCTTCAGCCCACTTATCTCTTTAATCGCTTTGAAGTTTCGACATGTGTGTAACCTTCGACAACCTAATATACAAAATTTTGTTCGTAGACAAAGCTAATTCGGAATGGTCTTTCATTCCAAGGCATAACTTGTATCCATGCGCTTCATATTCGCCTGGAGTTCGCTCCTAGAAATATAGCCATCCTCACCCCCTCACGTCAATCCCACAAGCCTCCGTCTAATTCGAAATGATAACAAAATGGATAGTAGCAGCTTGAGTACACAGATACATATAGTATACCATCTCATTACTTTATTTCCTCTATGAGGGAAAAAGAAAAGTAATAAACCTGCAATCTCGAGGGTGAATGTGTGTCGAAACTTCAACCTTCGACAACCTAAGCGAGATTCGCGAGATTTCCCTTGTCGAGGGTTGAAGTTTCGGCCTATGTATTGTTTCCAAGTTTTTATTTGTTCGTCGAGTTCTCAACGTTCGACCTCCACATTAGTCGAGTTCTCAACGTTCGACCTCTAGCCTCGAACTCCCAAAACAACAATATTTCTCTAATAAATTTCAAAACAATAATATTTCTCTAATAAGTTTTGAAAACAACAATATTAATATTAAAGGTCCTTGAAAAATCAAGAACCTAATTGGCCAATTTGAAATATTCCAAAATCAACAAGTATTTTTCCTTTTTCTAAACTATTGGGGAGAAAATGGTAATTTTGAAATAAATTAGGAAAAAGGTGCATTTAACTTGAAATTTGTTCCAAAATTAACGGAAGTTTGTTGGGGATTAAGTATAAAAATAGGGTAATCCTAAAAATAATTGCGAAAATCGAGTGGTCAAGAAATTATTTGCAAAAAGAGGACAGAATTTTCGTCCTCAGTAAATTCAGTCTTTTTAAAAGACTGAATCTCAGCTGAATTGCATTGGTCAAACGACACCTCAGCTGAATTGCATTGGTCAAACGACACCTCAGCTGAATTCCATTGGTCAAACGACACCTCAGCGGCAGCAGAGAAAGAGATGAAAAATAAAATTAAAAAGATGAAAAGTTATTCTCTTCCCACGCCAAGGCGTTGGGTATCCTTTTATTTTCTTTATGGAAAATGTTGAAAATAAATATAATAATAACTTTTTAAAAAAAAAAAGAAAAAAGAAAAGAAAAAAAAGAGCATCTATTCACATTTGAATTTTCGAAAGCTTGCATTAGCATAATTTTACTATTCTTTTTTATTTAGACCTTATTTAAGTAGCTAAAAAAATTACTACTATAGTATTTTTAGTTCTGATTTATAAATAGAAAAAATAAATTATGATAAATAAAACTAAATTGTTTTTTTTATTATAAAAAATTTCTACAATATCCTAAGTAATCGTTTGATTTAAAAAAAAAAAAATCTACAAGTAAAAATAAGATATAGGAAAGAAATAATTTAATTTGTTTATACATGTGCGAAATGGAAAAAAATCATATAATTACATTTATCATTTTTCTTTAACACTTAAAAATATATTAAATCAACTATTTTCTTTCCTAACAGTATAAAAAAATTAAAAAAAAAAACTAAATTATAATGTTTAATATTTAAATATTCAACCATCAGTGAGCCAACCTAAATATTAGATTGAGTTTTGTTTAGGGTTCCATACAAAATACATATTTAAATGATGTTCCAAACTAAATATATATTTAGTTTGAACTTTGTTTTGAATAATTTCATTAGTTTTCTTAAATTCAATGTATGTATGGTTTTTTTTTTTTTTTAAGATTTAGAGTTTAGAGTTTAAAATGTATTATTGTGTGATTTGTTGAATATTTAAATATTATAATTTAGTTTTCTTTTTATAAGATACATTATGTTTTTTCTATGATTAGGAAAGAAAATGGTTGATTTAATGCATTTTTAAATATTAAGGAAATATGATAAATGTAAATATATGATTATTTTTTTGCACGTGTATGAAAAAAGTCAATTGTCTTTTCTTATAAAATCGAATAAAATCTTATTTCACTTTCAAATTTTGTTTGGATGTTTTTAAATATTTAAGCTACTATAGACCATGATAGACTACAATATGTATCTATCTTTAACAGTTCTAACATTTAAAATAAATTTTCTTTTATTTATCATATTTTAATTTATCTCTTTATAAATCAGAACTAAAAAAAAAATACTATAAGGAGGTGTTTGATAAATGGGTATGAGTTGTTGGGTTGGGTGATATTTATTACCCACGTTTATTAAGCCATAAAGAAAACCCATGAGTTATTAAAACCCATTTTTTATCTAATCAAAATTCCCTCTTTTTTATCCACTCAAAACTACCCTAAAAATTAATATATTTTCATTTATTTATCTCTTCCCTCATCTTTGTCATTTGGATCCATATCTTTTTTTTTTTTTTTTCTCGTCAAACCTTTGGATTCTATTTTCATTTCTTTCTATGAACTGACATGTCGAAAAGAATGATAACTTTTGCATACGTCATGATATGTAATTTTTATATTTGTATTATGACACGGATATTATAAGTATCGAAAAGAACATATATTTTGTGAATTTTTTTTTGAAACGGCCACATGTTTGGTCGGTTCATATTATTTTTGTGATCTTATGAAAAATGTTACTATATTACATCACATTCTCACCATCACAATCAAATGAAAGGTAATTATCCTATGTACAATTTCAATTCCAAATATACTATCTATATTATATAAAAATAAACTGTATGATATGTGAAATAATAAAGTTAAGTTAGCAAGATTCAATATATATACATACAATATACCAATTAGTAATTGGGATAATTACCTTCAATATATATACATACAATATACAATATACCAATTAATTGAGCAGCAATATGAATTATATCTTGTTGGTATGTTTTACCGATTGAAGATAATTAGAATTATTACAGTTTTTGAAAAGAATATATGAAAAATAATCTATTATGTTCTACAAATTGAGAAAAAAATTGAGATTGTCCAGTTTATGTCATAAATGATTTGAGAAAATACGCGTATATTTGAAAATTAATCAATAATAGCAAAACAAAAAACTAAAAAACAAAAAAATGAAATAAAAAACAAACAGAAGAAAATATAATTAATCTCATTCATAAAAAAATGCATCAGATCCCCAACTCAACTCAACTCTGCACAACAAACACAAACAATAATTATCAACTCAACTCAACTCTGCAAACAAACACAGACAATTTAACTTTCCAGATAATTTAACTCTCTAGATAATAATTACCAACTCAACTCTCTACTTTTATCACGCACCAAGCACACCCTAACAGTCATTTCTTTAGCTACTTGAATAAAGATCTAACTAAGAAAGTAGTAAAATTATTCTTATGCAAACTTTGCTTTTGGAAATTCAAATGTGGATGCGATGCTTTTTCTTTTTTCAAAATAATAATTATTATCATTATTTTCAACAAATTCCATAAAGAAAAATAAAAGGGTAGCCAACGCCTTGCCGTGGGATTTTCCTCTCTTTCTATCCTGTTGCTGAGGTGTCGTTTGACCCGTGGATTTTGGCTGAGGTGGCTTTTGACCTATGGAGTTCAGTCTTTTTGAAAGACTGATGGGCCATTCGGGACAACGATTATCCTTAAACTATTATAACCACTTTTTATTATCGTAAATACTATTTTGTAGTCTCAAATTAGTTACCCTCAACACTATTTCAAAACCTTCATTTGCTATATTATTTACTATTTACTACAGTTTTTATTACTTTACATTCATAATTTTTTTAATTCTTTTTATAGTGTTTACTATTTCCTTCTCGAATTAAAATAGTTTACACCATAGACACATACTATTAGAACCCAAATTAAAATAATCTACACTCCAAACACAAATTATTATAGTCCAATTATAATAACTTAGAACTATAGTAACAGATTTCTTGTCCCAAACGCCCTTTGAATTCTTTTAAAGAGGGTATTTTTAAATATAAAAAATGGACTCAATTATTTATACATTATAGCAAAATTTACTAAATTTATCAAATGGGTTAATCTTGTTTTTTGTTATATGTGCAAATAGCTTCATTTTTTTTTCATTTAAAGAATTTCTCCCCCTTTTTTTAATTAAAAGGACAAAAAATCTGCCCTCTTTTTGCAAACAATTTATTGACCACACGTTTGTAAATATTTTGTAAGATGACCCTATTTTTATATTTATGATGTGTTTGGGGCAAAAAAAAAAAAAAAAACTTCTAAGACTATAATAATCACATTTTATAGTAAATACTATTATGTATTTTCCAATTAATTAGAGTCAACACTATTTCAAAACACCATTTGTTACAATATTTACTATTTGATATTGATTTTAATAATTATCACATTGCTAAAAGAAATATATAATTTGTACATCATTTTAGAATATAATTTAAATATCAAGATAATAACTATTTTAATTTTATTTTTTTAAAAAAGATTATAATTTCAGGCTTTCTATTTATAAAACATATTAACATCCCAACTACCTCTTACCTTCGATTCGTTGTTTCCACAATCAATATCACCTAATCCTACTATTGTCGAACAATACACCAACCCTTATTTTCTTCACCATTCCGATAGCACCAATCTTGTTCTTGTCTCCAATTTACTCAACGAAACGAATTACACATCTTGGAGTCAAGCCATGGTCATCGGTCTCATTGTGAAGAACAAATTGGAGTTTGTTAATGGATCAATTCCACGTCCAACAAGTGATTTGCTTAGTTCTTAGATTATCTGCAATAGTATAGTCACTGCCTGGATTCTCAATTCATTATCCAAGGAGATATCTGCAAGCATCAAATTTCTACTCGATCCTCGATCATGATACTCAATACTTACTTCATGCTTGATGCTTTACACTCAAATTTCTTATAAAATAATTTATTCTTTAAATTAAACACTTGAAAATATAGTCCAAACCCACCTTAACAAGTGTATTTCCCTGCTATGTAATTATTCGTAAAGGACAGAGTTTCTCCTTCTACCCAAGTATGAATATAAGATTTGTGATAGACATGACCACACCCGATTCTACTCACCTCCTTTTCCTCTTCCCTATCTATCCTTCAATTCTTCATAACAAACAAAGCAACAATCAAATTTCTCCTTCTTCAACCTCTTACTCGGTAGAACTTCTTCTGTTGAAAATGGTAGGACCCTCAGAACGACGAACAGTAATCGGTCAAGGCACGACGGTTAAGTAAAGAGCAAAAACCTATAAAACAGAGACTCGTTATAGGCTGAGTCGTGGAGCTCGTTTTATTAAAGACGTTTCGCGGCTCTTCCCAAGTGTGCAGGCAAGTCTAAAAATTGCCACGTCGTCCTCAGGATAAAACAACCAAGGAAAATCCGATCGTAAATGCACCGTTACTGACCGAAAAACACACCCTCCTATTGCTCGAAAATATAAAATGGAAGAGTTCGGAGAGAAAAAATGGAATGAAGTGAAAATGAGTTGTCTTTGAACTGCTGAAGGCCACGCCTTTTATAGGCCTTCAACGTGGAACGGTAGGGAGTGAAATAGGTGGTGAGCCTCAGAACGTGCACGGACGAATCGCTTGCACTGACGAAACAGACTTGGGCGAATAGGGAGGACCTTTTCTTTTGTTTTTTTTTTTTTTGGGTTAAAAAATAATAAATAATAATAATAATATTTTTATTAAAATTAATAATCATACATACACACGCGCCACGCCCGACCGATTGGACAAACGGTGGCGGTGCGCATGTGGGACGTCCACCAAACCCACATTGGTCTATCTCCTCACTTTCTCCAGAACATGGGTACCCCTTGGGGCCCAAACCCAAAACTCAAGATTGAAGTACCTAAGGGAGGCTTCCAAAACCAAATTTTCCAATGAAGTACCTAAGGGAGGCTTCCAATCCCCCATTTGGAAATTTAATAAAAAAAAGAAAGAGAAAAAGGATTTTCATTGAGCAGTTTCAGTCTATACAACAATGTGCATAAGCAAAGGTGTCTTACGACTTAAAACCTTTACATAGTGTAGATAATTCAAAATATACTAGAGTAACCCTTGGTTTTGAACTCTATCTCTAACAGTATCTCACATAGAGTATCATTAGGGTGTAGTACAAAAGTCTATGCTTTAAGGCTTAGCACGTGTATCCCGATTTAGTGAATGCTCGAGAGAGTTTGCCTAAAAACTCCATAGGAATCGACCCTTACTTCCACATTCACACAGGTGAGTCTATCAAGAGTATTCTTGTAGCTAGGTACCCCACTTGTCATCAAGTATAGATCTC
Organism: Benincasa hispida; assembly: GCF_027475165.1. NCBI lineage: Eukaryota > Viridiplantae > Streptophyta > Magnoliopsida > Cucurbitales > Cucurbitaceae > Benincasa > Benincasa hispida. Next base: position 1,871,137 of record NC_143482.1, on the reverse strand, counting down.
ATTAAGAACTGAGTTCAACCTTTCTTATTGTAAAATCCAAACCCTAATTACTTTAAGTAAGAGTAGGTAATGTGATGTCTTCTAATGAGCTATGATGAAATCATGTCTTAGGAATTATGGAAGAAAGAAGGAAGCCATGATGTGGTAGATGATCTAGGTGGAAAAGTGAATGAAGGGTGAATTGATCAGCTGAATTTCACTAAATGTTGCCTAAGGATGGAACTCACGCAATGGGCTTGGGGATGAGGAAAGGTGTGGGTGGTAGTTTTCAATCGGGTAGCAAGCCAAGCATGAGGTGGCTGGCCGAATGTTAGAGGGTCATGTTTGACGTTGGAGTGCATAGTGAACATATGAATGAGGTCATGCAATTCTTTGAGGTGTAATGCTGAATTAACACTATGGGTGGAGTTAGGAAAGGAAAATTGATTAAATCCTAGCCCTTCATCACATTAGTGGGCAAGGTGGCACAAGAAGTTTTCATGCCAGATTTTTGGTGGTGGTAAGCAAAAGGGTCGAATTCATTTAATTAGTTTGAACAAAATACTTGGGCTATTCATGTAATTCTAGTGACATTTGAAAGCTCTGTGTGTCTATTTTCTGTGGCTTTACTGCAAGAGGGAAAACTTGCCAGAATAAGGCCAGAGGAGCAAAATAAAGACGAAGAGTTTGTTTCTCGGGTGAATCTAGGCCATCAGTGAAGAATTAAAGCTTTAGGACGAATCACGAAGATTTTTTAGCTAAAAATTTGACGTAATATTGTTAACTTAGTTATAAACAACTTTTAGAATGAAACTTTTTAAGATGAGGCCTGAAAGTCGAGTTATATATTTTTTAAGTTTGAACTGAAAATTGTTGAACAAGCAGGCAGCTGCTTGAATTGGGGCCAATGATGAATTTTTGAATCTCCAGATAAAACGACGGAGAAATTTGAGCTAAAATTTTAAGGTAATGTTACAGACTTGATTCTAAGCAATTTTTTAGAAGGAAGTTTCTTGAGATAAGTTCTGGAAATTTAGTTATGAATTGTTGAAATTGAATCTGCAGTTTGATACTCCAAAATTTTCCTAAGTGTGGGAAGTGTGGGCGATCAAAGGGTGCATTCTTTTAACACCCAATCCCTTCAAATTTGCTAAGTGACCGACCCTTAAAATGAATGGTAGGAGGCACAATGTGATGGTTTGGCATGTGAGCTTGATTTATTGAGTAGACCTAAAAGGAAGGCTAATGTAAATACTAAGTAGTATGCTTATATGTGTAGGTTCAACTCCCATTGGAGAAGCCTATTAAGCCTTAAGGAAGTAAACTTGAAGGACCTATGAGTGACTATGAATGATTTATAAATGGTTTATAAATATTTTAATAATCCAGGCTTTATTGACAGTTACTTTTATGTTGGTTATTTTATAAGAAGTTCCAAGCAACGCATTTCTCTAAAGTTTATAAATGCATGCTAGTTACAAAGTTTATGAAATATGCTTTGATACAATGGTTGAACCATGGAAGTCTTCAAAAGAAGATTCTATGACATGTTTAAGTTACAAGTATTTGTATTATGTTTTAAAGCATATGTGCTCTTAATGTTGTTGAGCATGCGTTAGCAAATGATATTCTTATGAAAATTATGTTTTATGAGATCAAGCTTTCAGTAAGCTTGTTTTATGAAAATGTTTTCCTATCAGGTATTTTCAACTCAATATTGAAGTACAAGGAGAAGGTATCCGAGCTGTACTACCTAGCTTCGGTTATGTTATGATTCTGATTCTGAAGTACATAGAGAAGGTATAAAAATAATTCACTCAGTTCAGTGATAAGCAGTGGTACCCTGCTTCAGTTATGATCCTTGACATCAGGATCCAGTTTGCTCTACGTGCACGTATGAAAGTTAATCAATTCAGTAGGATTGAACCACAAGGGTTCTTTCCTAGCATTGGCTGAAAGGTGCTGAATAAAAGGGTTCTCACCCCAGCTCAGGCTTATGTTTGAGAGATCGAACAAAAGGGTTCTCTCTTAAACATGATATCCGACGATGAGATTGAACCACGAGGGTTCTTTCCTAGCATTGGCTGAAAGGTGCTGAACAAAAAGGTTCTCACCCCAGCCCAGGTTTATGTTTGAGAGATAAAAAAAAAGGATTCTCTCTTAAACATGATATCCGACGATGAGATTGAACCAGAGGGTTCTTTCCTAGCATTGGCTGAAAGGTGCTGAACAAAAGAGTTCTCACCCTGCCAAGGCTTATATTTAAGAGATCGAATAAAAGAGTTTTCTCTTAAACATGATATTCGACGATGAGATTGAACCACGAGGGTTCTTTCCTAGCATTAGCTAAAAGGTGTTGAACAAAAGGGTTCTCACTCCAGCCCAGGCTTATGTTTGAGAGATTGAATAAAAGGGTTCTTTCTTGAACATGATATCCGACGTTGAGATTGAACCACAGGGATTATCTCTCAACCGAGAATCAGTTTAGCTATGTTTTCAGATACAATGGTTTTAAAAGTTTTATGTACACATTTGCTTGGCATGTTTTAGTTATAGTATTCTATTTTCTAGCTTTCAGTTTAAGCATGAGATTTATGTTTTTATTAGTCACTCACTGGGCGAGTAGCTCATTCTTTCAAATGTTTTTCTTTTCCCAGGTAGTGGTCATCTCCCTAGATGTTAGCTGTCATCCTGCTCTACCACTCAAGAACTCCAGTTAAAAGTCCAAAGTCTAAAGAGAGGTTTTAGGTGTTTATTCTGTAAATGTTTGTACATATGTGTTGCTCATATTAGGGACTAGTAAAGTATATTGGGATCGCTGAACTCTGTATGAGTTAATATGATGTAGTTATGTTGTTGTTGATCCCTGGTGTTCTGAGGTTCTTTTTAAATTTTCCTTAGTTTGGTGAATGTTATATATGTATTCCAGGGATCTAAGCAGATTAAGGATGTTAGTTAGACAGTAAGTGCCACAAAAGGGTTGGTAACTACTATCGTCACATTCACTTCTGGATTAAGAAGGGTAATCTGGGAGGGGGTGTGACAAGTTGGTATCAGAGCATAAGATTTTGGGAAAAAAGTGAGAGTTCATGCATGAGTCTAGGTCTCAAACGTAAGTTCCTAACATGTGTACTACATAACTAGGAAAGGAAGCTGAGAAGAAGTGGCATGCAGAGCAGTCAGACAGCAGATGGGGACCCTGACCCTACCTTTAGAAGTTTCGATATTCGAGGGAATCCAGATTCTAGTGAATGGAAAGGTAAAGACCCGGTAAATCAAGAAATGACTTCAAACGGGGAGTCGAGGATTTCGTAGATAAAAATAGATCCTCAGTTAGGGGATAAAATATTTAATAGTATCGCCAAAAGGTTAGTAGAAAGTGTCGAGTCCATTCTGGCGGATTTAGAAAGAAATCACGGTATTGAGAAAGACCTAATAGATATTGATAAAGGTCAGGGAGCAAAGGAAGAATGAAAGTGAGCTTCAGCAAAGTCGAGAGGTAAGAGTACTAGACCTCTATTTTCTGGTCAAGCAGTTAGGAAGAGACAGAGAGCTACAAGTCAGCATAGTGTAAGAAGAAAGAAGCCAAGACTTGTGGTTAGTATGGGTGATAGATCAAGGTTTGGGTGTTCTACCGAGCCAGTAGCTAGTACAGGTAAGAAACCCTTATGTACGAATTGTGGTAAGCATCATCAGGGGACATGTTACAAGGGGGGAAAACGTATATTTCTAGTGTAGACAGGCAGGAAATTTCAAGAGGGAATGCCCCAGCTAGGTTGAGGTGTTCAAACAAAATAGAGAATGACTTTACAAATGACAGATAAGCCTAGTGGCTCAGAAGCCGAGGAAGGGATTCAAGAGAAGAAAAACGAGAAAGGGAGCAGGACGACCTCAGTGGCACGGCAGGTTTTACGAAGTGACCCACCAGGAGACAGAGGAGTCTCTTTATGTTATGAATGGTAAAGTAACTTTATGTACCAGTATATTTATCAAATAGTTGCTTATGGTGCTATACCTTTATTTTTATCTAGCATGTTGCACTGCTTGTAGGAAGATTGTAGAGAGCATGTCTTTAAGTAGTTATTATTATGCTGTGAGAGAGGTTGCAATAGTATAAGAGTTTTACAGGCTCTCGGGTAGTTATTGATAATTATAGTTTATGAAGTGATTCCTTTAGATTTCATGGAGTTGATGTTACCCTAGAGCATTGATTTCCCGAATAAATATTAAGACTGTATGGATTGTTTTAAGAATAGATAATGTTCAAGAGATTTGGGTAGGTAAGAGATAGTATTTGTAGGAAGCAAAAAAGTACTTCCAAGAAGCTTAATATCAGCAGTGGAGGCTAGGAAGCTGCTAAGTAAAAGATGTGAAGCCTATTTAGCCCATGTGACAGTTTTGTAGGACGAAAAGCTGAAACCTGAGGATGTACCAGTTGTACAAGAGTTCCTGGATGTTTTCCCTGAAAAGTTATCAGATTTACAACCTGACAGAGAAGTTGAGTTTAATATCGATTTAATTCCAAATACAACACCTATTTCTCAGTTACCATATAGGATGGTACCAGAAGAACTTAAGAAGTTGAAAGTTCAGTTGCAGGAATTAGTAGATAAGGGTTACATCAGATCTAGTGTGTCACCTTGGGAAACGTCGATATTTTTATCAAGAAGAAAGACAGTACTCTCAGTTATGTATAGATTATAGGTAGTTGAACAAGGTGACGATCAGGAACAAGTGCCCATCGCCTCGTATAAATGATCTCTTTGATCAGTTAGAGGGAGCCACGATTTTCTCTAAGAAACAAATTCATAAAAACCCAATACCTCAAAATCCACTATCTAAGTGGGCTTGATGTCTCCACTATAAGCCAACACCTAGCCCACTATCTTGTTAGTGGAATTATCCAACAAAAGTTTGGATTTTCCACTAACTTTAGTCAAAGGGAAAAATAGTCATTTTGTCAAAGTCAAACTTTGACTGAAAAATCAACATTTTGACTTTTTATGATTTTTTCCATGTTGACTAATTTTGACCTCCCGAGCATGAATCCGCATTCATTTTCTCGAAATTCAAATCACATTTGAATATAAGGTCTGTCAAAGTTTGACTTTTCAAAGACAAAAGTCAACTATTTGACTTTTTACATCTTTGACCATTTCCATTATTTCCGATCTTTCGAATATGAACGTATTCATATTATTGATATTTAAATCACATTTAATCATTAAAGCTGTGTCTCTAAACTGAAAACCGACTACTATATCACATATACTTGTCAGTTTTTCTCTCTTCACCTAATTCGAACAATTCGAATCATTCTATCATACTGTTCCAAGTTTATTCCATATGAGCTAGTAGGGAAACGTAATGGACCTATAGATTATGGGCTCCAACGATACGAGATTAGCTGGCTAAACTCTTTAGACGGAGCTAATCAACATTCATTAACTCACGAGTCATTCCACTATAGTCCCGTAGTTGCACTCCTCTCACTATAGATATATTTGTGTCCATATGATATAACCATGACTAGTAAGCTAATCCTTCACAAATTGTTCGTAATCTCGGCTGGGTCATAAAAATCGTTTTACCCCCCAAGACTACATCTTGTTCTTTAAGTTCCACCGATCTTCTAATGAACAATTAGTTTAAGGTCCAACCTATAAACCGAACCCCTTTCGGGCCAAGGAGAGGGTGGGGCCCCTTGTTCAAGACCTGGATTCAGTACTCAAGGGAACAACCTATCTACTATCCCTATAACGGGTAGGAGTGAATTCCATCTTGTACCCTATGTTCCCAGCTATCCACCTGATTTTACCCCTAAAATGGGAGACTTATTGGGCCAGCGATAATGAGCTGCCCTTACCTATGCAGATCTAAGGATAATTCCGAGTGAACAGGAGTTCATAGTTAGCTTAAGATTAATATTAAGTTACCTAGAACATCAATTAACAAAATAGTCAGTTTTATACATAAAACGGCGTTTAGAACTTAAAAAGTGACTATTTCATGGTTCAATCTTATGTAAACATAGGATGCCTCCACTTTCATGTCTCCACATGAACGATTTAGGATCACATCATTTGTACTAACTACAAAATGGCATCCATGGTGTCCCAAGAATAAGGCGCTCAACCTTATTCATATACTATAGACCATTTTGGCTATATATTTGAACTTAATCCACATTTGTGTCACTACATAAAGTTCAAACGACATTAAATAGCCTCAGGATCTTAGTTTATTGGATTCAAGATTACAATTTCAATAACAATTTTATCAAAAAACAAAATAGAATATGTTTATCAATTTACAAACTACGAGTTTTAGGACATAAAATCCAACAGTATTTGTCATCCTTTTCCGTTGTAGTAACAGTTATGAACTTTTGCGATTGTTGTAGTACTATTGCAATGGATCAATATGGCTAGTACCGGCTTTTCTCATAAGGGAATCTCTGATAGCAGACTTCTAAGCCAGCCTGCTTCTTCACTAGTTGTCGCTAATGCTATCATTTCTGACTCCATCGTAGATTGGGCTAAAATAGTCTGTTTCTTGGACTTCCAAGAGACAACTCCGCTAACTATATTAAAGATATAGCCACTTGTAGCTTTTGAATCATCCGAAAGAGAGTTCCAGTCAGCATCACTAAACCCTTCCAGGACAACGGGAAACTTTTGATAATGTAATCCTAAGTTTTGGGTTCTCTTCAAGTATCTCATTACCTTTTCTACAATATTCCAATGCTTTTTACTAGGTCTGCTTGTAAACCTGTAAAGTAGTCCTACAGCATAAGCTATGTCAGGCCTAGTGCAGTCAGTAGCGTATCTAGACTGCCTATGATGCTCGCATACTCAGATTGATTAACACTGTCACCAGTGTTCTTGAACAACTTGACACTAGGATCATAAGAAGTACAGGCTGGTTTACAATCAAAGTAATTATATTTCTTTAGAATCTTTTCTATATAGTGAGACTGATCCAAAGAAATTCCCTTTTTAGATCTATTTATTTTTATGCCTAAGATTACACTACCTCTCTTAAATCTTTCATGTCGAAGTTTGCAATCAATATTGATTTCACATCATTTATAACGTGCAAGTTCGACCCAAAGATCAATAAATTATCTACATATAGACATAAGATAGTGCAGAGGTTATCATCAAACTTATAGTAGATGCATTTGTCACTTTCATTAACCTTGAAACCTTTAGATAGGATAAGGTAATCAATTTTTTCATGCCATTGCCGAGGAGCTTGTTTTAGTCTATAAAGAGATTTGTCTAATTTACACACTTTATTTTCTTGACCATGGACAACAAAACCCTCAGGTTGTTCCATGTAAATCTCTTCTTCAAGTTCACCGTTTAGGAAAGCGATTTTTACATCCATCTGATGTACTACGAGGTTATAAAGGGCAGCAAGAGAGAACAGGACACGGATTGGGGTAATTCTAGTGACAGAGGAGAAGGTGTCAAAGAAATCTACGTTTTCTCTGTCTAAAGCCCTTTGCTACTAACCTAGCTTTAAATTTGTCGACAATCCCGTCAGATCTAAGTTTCCTTCTTAAGATCCATTTGCACCCTATCACCTTACAACCTAAGGGTGGATCTACTAAGTGCCAAGTCCTATTTGACTCAAGTGAATCCATCTCATCATTTATGGCTTCTTACCATAGGTTAGCATCTACTGAGGACAAGGCAAATCTCAGATCTTTAGGGTCTTCTTCTACATTGTAGGTCAGGAAGTCATTTAAGAAATCTTTGGGGGTTCTAGATCTTTTGCTTCTTCTAAGTTTTGGGTCAGTTTCCTCTCTAGGGTTAGGATTTCCAACTAAGGTTATACCACTTGATCCAGAGCCCCCAAGTCGACATTATTTGACTCAATGATCACTTGGTTCACTAGATCATAGAACTTATAGGCTTTACTATTTAAGGCATAACCTATAAAGACACACTCGTAAGCTCTACTAGCCAACTTTCTCCTTTTTGGGTCTGGAATCCTTACAAAGACTAGACAACCCTATGTTCTAAAGTAGGACAAGATTGGTTTCTTATTCTTGAGAATTTCGTAAGGTGGAGTTTTGTTATTAGACTTTAGGATTCTATTTAGGACATAATACACAGTAAGGCTTCTGAACTAAGTAAAATAGTAACTACTAGCTCAGCTAAAGTTCTACTTTTCCTTTTGGCTTTTACGTTCATTTTAGGAGAATAAGGTGTGGTATTTTTGTGTATTGTTCCATGTAAGTTAAAGAAATCATTAAAGTTGTTCGAGTCGTACTCGGTTCCTCTATCACTACGAAGTCTTTAACCTTTCTATTAAACTGATTCTCTATTTCAGAAACACAAAGTTTGAAGGCATCAAAAGCATCACTTTTGTTTTTCAGCAAATATACAAAAGTAAAATCAGAGTAGTCATCAATAAAGGTAATGAAATATCTTTTACTGTTCCTAGTCAAGATGCCATCAAATTCAAACATCAGAATGAATCAAATCTATAGATTTAGAATTCCTAAATGCAGATTTATGCAGAGTTTTAGTAATTTTAGCCTGACTTCAATATTCGCATTTATCAAAATCATTCGTGGATAACTTAGGTATCATTTCCAGCCTAATCATGTTACTAATTAAATTCTTATTCACATGACAGAGTCTAACATGCCAAATATTCATAGAACACAACATATACACAGAAGATTTAATTTTATTAAGATCTAAATTTAATTTGAACATTCCCTCAGTTGCATACTATTTCCCTACAAATACATTATTTTTGGTAAGGATATATAAGTCTGCCCCTATAGTTTAAGTAAACTCGGCTTTGTTGAGGAGATAGCCCGAAACCAAATTCTTTCTTATCTCCGGAGTGTGCAGAATGTCCTTCAACGTGAGGGTCTTCTCAGAGGTAAACTTCAGTTTCACCTTGCCGGTTCCAACAACTTTCGTGGAGTGGTAATCTCCCAACGGAATATTCTTATCTTTAGTTTTAGTATAAGTTTTAAATAGACTAAGGTCGTGACAGACATGGCGCGTAGCACCAGTGTCTATCTACTATCCTTCACTACCACCGATCGCATTTACTTATGTGATCATGACGACTAACGGTTCTTCTGTTAGGTTCGCCCGACCAGCAGGATGACGTATGTTCCTATAGTTCCTAGTCATGTGCCTAGGTTTATTACAATTAAAGCAGAGGAACTGTACCTTTCTCATAAAATGGGCTTCTGTTTTTTCTATTGGTTCTGGTTGCTGGAGCCACGGTTCTGACCGTTCTTCTTTGTTCCCTTAGATTTTTTGTCAGGTTTTACCACGACAGAGGCAGGTTTCCCAGGTATTGCATTCACCTCCTCCCTCTGGTCCTGCTTCCAAGCTTCCTCGTTGATCCTTAGCTGGGTTATAAGACTCTCTAAGGAGAACTTCTTGGTCTTATGCCTCAAAATGTTCTTAAATTCCTTCCATAAAAGGGGCAGTTTATTAATAATAACAACAACTTGGAATTGTTAGTCTAAATGCATACCTTCAGTAATTATCTCTGGGCTATCTTCTAGAGTTCATGGGATTGGGCCTCCATGGATTTATCATCCGTCATCTGGAACTTGAGATAACGGCTAACAACATATTTCTTCGACCCAACCTCCTCATTTTCGTACTTCTTTTGCAGGGCATCCCATACCTCCTTTGATGTCTTCATTGTACTGTAGTAGTCATACAGATCATAAGTCAAACCATTTAAAATAAAATTCTTACAAAGAAAGTCTTTCTCCTCCTAGTCAGCAACTTAATTTATCTGTTGTTCAGTTGGTTCTTCTAAAGGTACGATTGACTTGGCTATGGTATAAGTTTCGGCAACTATTTTGACAGTGAGAAAGAACAACATCTTTTGCTTCCACCGTTTGAAGTTTTCTCCTTTGAATCGGAATGGACGGTTGAGGTCAGATATCATAATGTCATTGTTGCTACTGAAGGCTATTGATGTTGTGGCGGAAACCGTCTTAAAATTGTTGGAAATGGCAGGACCCTCAGAATGACGAATTGTTGGGATTAGTGTCCTAATTCTCTCGGAGTCTTGTTGTTTCGTAAAGATACACATTGTTCGATGAATAAAATTATTATTATTTAGTTCTGGCCTTTATTCATATCCAATAAACAAAACTCATTGGTTATCTTATGTGAACTTAAGCATATATTTGTGATATACAAGTGGATCATGCCTTAAGTAATAACCTAAATAGGTCTGTAGTATAAGGATTAAGGTGGGATACTTGATCCTGATGACACTACGGATACGACCTGCTTTGTAGAGGTTTGCAAGTGTTGTAAACTACTATAGATGATAGATCCTGACCATTCGTGTAGAGACGTGGAGCGGGGGTGTCCTATACAAAGAGTTTGTATAAGACTGGACCACGAGATGACTAGACTCTGTATATAACGCCGTTGATACTAGAGACTTGCATCTCATCTAAACAACCATAGGTGACATGACCTCAATCCCGAATGTTTTGGGAACTCCTGCCTTTGAGGGCGGTCCTTTGATTAGTATGGGTAAGAGTGGCCAGATTGCCAACTCAACATGCCTACCTTTTTGGGGACTTGTCTGATCTGGAAGCTGGGAACTCAATCCACAATATGGAATTTACTCCTTTCCCAAAGCAGGGATAAGTAAAGAGATTGCTCCCTTAAAGGTTGATTCCGGGGCTTGAACATAGTGGCCACAACTTCTCTTTAGAAGAGAAGACTCAGTCACAGTAAGACTATGACTTATGTTCATTAGAGGGATTAGTGGTACTTAAGGAGACAGATGTAACTATAGGGGCATAACGGTTATTGGCCCAGCTGTACTTACGAGCGATCTGTGAAGGGTTGTCGCACTTTTGATTGGTTAAAATGGACAAATAATATATCTGTAGTAAGGAAAGTTCAGTTGTCGGTCTTTAGTGGAATGCCTGACAGTTAACGGATGGTAGATCCCGTGATTAAAGAATTTAGTCAGTTATTCACACACCATTGGAGCTTCGGAGTTACAGGTCCATGAGGTCTCCTTTGTAGCTTGGATTCTGTTGAGGATCAGTTCTTGGTGTTGATTTGAATGTTCAAATTGTCAAGAGGTATTTTGATTATATATGAATAATCGGTATGAGTGGATGATTGATGTAAATGAGATTTACATTAAGTACCATGGAATAGAAAAAGAACTATGGTTTATATGTTTCATGAGATGAAATATTAAAACTATAGGTTATAAATGTAGTATGATAAGTTGGTTATCATTTATATTTATAATAATATTAATTATTGGATAATTAATATTTTTTCTTTTAAATAACCAAAGTAGTGGGTAGTTATTGGATCATGGTAACCGTGAGTTTCAAAGGAAAATGGTTTTCCTATTTTGAAAAGATGTTTTTACAAACATTTGAAATTTTTTTGAGTTTTCTCTCGCGAAAAAGAAACTCACAAAGTCGTCAAGTAAATTTAGATTTACTAAACAATCATACAGGTGCGAGCTAAACGATCATGCAATATTTACTAAACGATCGCATAGCTATGCTAAACGATCGCTAGCCCAAGGTAAATGATCGTGTAGAGTCTGTAGGCGACAGGCCGAGCTAAACGATAGACTAAACGATTGCATAGCTTTTGCTAGACGATCGCATTGATTTATCTAAACGATTGGGCATCGACCTATACGATAGGTCTCCGCCATCTCTTACTTGCCAAGTCGTGTACGCGATCGTTGTTTCCTCCGTTCGTCTGCCTCATACTAAGTCCGAACAGAGCCCACCATCTGGATTCTCGCACCGAGAATACCAAGGTCACCTTGTTCGTGATAGAGGAGATCGTTGAGGACGAGCGCGAAGTGTTCGTTGCTGTGTTGCAGTCGTGTAGATCGAACGTTCGAGGTCGCTGTTGTTCGAGCGTTCGTGCGCATCGGAGCGTGGAGATGCATCCTCATATGTGCGTAAAGTTTGATCTCTGTTCTTTTGTATTGTACATGCTGTAATTTCTGCTTTGTAATTGTATAACCATTTGTTTCGAAGTCGACTGTAAATATATGTTCATTCATGATTATAATTTCGAATTGTCTTGTTCTGCTGCTCATGAAAATCATCGCTTCCGATTTTCTTCACGAACAATAATCGGTCAAGGAACGACGATCAAGCAAAGAGCAATTGGAAATGCACCATTACTAATCGGAATACGCACCATTTCTAACCCACTGCTCGAAAATCTAAAATGGAAGAGTTAGGAGAGGAAAAATGGAATGAAGTGAAAATGAGTTGTGTCTTTGAACCCACATTGGTCTATCTCCTCACTCCCTCCAAAACATTGGTACCCCTTGGGACCCAAACCCAAAACTCGAGATTGGAGTACATAAGGGAGACTTCAAAAACCAAATTTTCCAATGTGAGATTCTCCAACCAAGGGTTGGTTCCCTCTTGTTTTTTAAAGTTAAATTTTCACCTAACATCTCCTTCCATGACATCACCGTCGTCGCTTCTAGTTCTTTCACCATCATCATCATTATTCACCCTTCAGACTAGTTCGATGTGATTGATTTATGCTTCAAGGCATAAGTTAATTTCTCAGAGTTTTCGTAAAGGAAGAGGGATAGGGAACTTAATTTCTCCCAATGAAAACAAGCTTCTCTCATGATCTTGTACGGAAGTTTCCTGAATGGTGATCGGGAGATCAGACGTTTTCTATGCCCATAACCGATTTTGAGCGATTGATCGTCGCCGTTGATGCATTGGAGACCTCGACAGACGTACACAACAGATACGAAAGGCATTACGAATATATTTATGAAAAGAGGAAGAAGAAGCTTATTGAGTTCGATTTATGATAGAAATTTTTATCTATTTATTTTCAATTTAGTTTCCTTCTTTAAACTCTATATTATTTAGTTTATAAAATTTATCCGAAGACAAAATCTCCCTTATTTAAATAGTTTCCCCCGTTTTCCCATCCTACTCGACCCGTATGCAATATTGGGATGAGATATTATGGCTGCTTTTTTTTTTTTTTTTTGCAAAGTAAAAAAAAATATATATATATATATATATATATATTCTTGGAATTTTTAAAAATAGAAAAATAAAAAAAAATTATTTACACAAAATAACAAAATTTAATCTTCTTTTATAGAAACTGATGGAAGTCTATCAGTGTCTATCACTGATGGAAATCTATCAAACAAATTGAAATCTATCATTGATATTATGTGATAGACGCTGATAGAAGTCTATCAGTATTTTTTTTATTTTTATTTTTATTATTTATGTAAATAGTTTGAAACAATCACATTCTTTATTTTGTTTTCTTTCTAAATTTCATAGCGGATTTATTTTATTAATTTTGTTTTTTTCTTTTTCATTTTTTTTTTTTTACTATATCTCGTATATATTTGCATTTCGATGTAGTTGTGGAATTTTCCATAATTTGCAACAAGCTTTTGAAGCAAATTGGAAGGGTGAGTTGGGATCATAGTATGTTCGGATACAATTTGTGAAACATGTTAAAAAATCTTCTCCTACACATTCCTCATCAAAGTATGTTTTTTATACCATTTGTGAGAGAGGTTAATTTCATATAACGAATATGGGGTTTCGAGTTTATATGATTGATAGTATTTATTTAATTTATAAAATAGAAGAGTGATATATATATATACATACACATGTATGAAAAAAAAAAGAAGGGATGAAAATGTAGAAAAATATGACATTAATATGAAAATCTCGAAAACCTAAGAAAATGTTAAAATGTTAAAATATTAAAATATCTCATATAATTTCATTTATAGGATTTGTTATATTCACATACATTCAATCCTCTCTTCTATGTTCAATCCTTTTATTTTGCCTCTATCATTCTTCTTAAATTAGAAATGACTCATTAATTAATTAAATTATGTAAATTATGGATGAAACTGAGTGACAGATTGTTTTAAAAAAGTTTTAACTTTATTGCCAGCATAGTTCGTACTCAAAACTCAAATTTCAAGACTATTTTTCAAAAAAGGGAAGCTATTTTTCAAAAACAATATATGAACGCCATTTTTCGAAACCACCGTTACCGCATACGGCAAATGTTAATTATGCGGTAAATAAGAATAACTTTGATGCGTCGTGGGTAAAGTGGGGGGAGGAACAACTGAAAACGGCAATCGGGAAGCTTCTCTACACCATTTTTTCCGATTTCTGAGGTTGAAGTTCCATCAATCTCAGCCCAGAAGGATTCCATTGAGAGCTCAGCTTTAGAGATCGGTCCCCAATTTCGATTCTTCACAAACAGATCTAATCTATTAAGATGAATATCTTTAGATTAGCGGCTGATATGACCCATCTTGCAAGCGTTCTCGTCTTGCTTCTCAAGATCCATACCATTAAATCCTGTGCTGGTATGGATTTTATTCCCCTCCGCCATTTCTTTGTTTGGATTTTAGTTTTATTAGCTTTTCTTTTGGGAATTTGCCCAGAGTGCTTTTGTATTCGTTGTATTTGGAATGTCGTATGGATACCCATTGGAGCTTTTCGTTTTAGATGTCTTGGATTTGTAGGTTCTGAGAAGATTTGTTCCGTTTTGATGTATTACATTCTTGGGTCTGGGAGTTGAAATGTGCGAGAATTGCCTAAGAATTGCAAAAGGGAAGTTTTTGTCTAATATGATGATAGTCCCAACATACATATCACACAATGAAGGCTTAGAGTTATTCAACGATGTGGAATTTCGGCTATGTTAACATTTTGTAATATTTGTTAAGGATATTGGAATCTCAATGTTTTAGAGGGTCTTTCTTGTTTTTGGGTTTTGAGACATGGTCTTTATCATGTATGTTGTTCTATATGCTCTTCAATGGTTAGGTTTTGGCTATAATTTCTTCTATTTTAATATGCTTCATTTGATGTAGGTGTTTCTTTGAAGACTCAAGAGCTATATGCGATTGTTTTTACGACTCGCTACTTGGATATCTTTACCGACTTCATATCTCTGTATAATTCGATCATGAAGTTAATATTCTTGGGAAGTTCGTATTCAATTGTTTGGTATATTAGACGTCACAAGATTGTTCGTCGGTCATATGACAAGAACCAAGACACTTTCCGCCATCTTTTCCTGATCTTACCATGTTTTGTCTTGGCCCTACTTATCAATGAAAAATTAACATTCAAGGAGGTTAGCTCTTTTTATGATTTTCTCTTAGTTATAACATTTCACATTGAAACTATTCAAAGAGGAAAAAAAAAAAAAAACCTGCAACAGAAGGCAAGTCTAATTTTAAGGTTTTAATTAAGGATTTGTTGCACATCTCTTTCCTATATTGAGGTAAATAAATGGAACAGGTCATGTGGACATTTTCTTTGTACTTGGAAGCTGTTGCCATCCTCCCTCAGCTTGTACTTCTACAACGAACAAAGAATATCGACAATTTGACTGGGCAATACGTATTTCTTCTTGGGTATGATTTCACTACCATTGATGTGAATCATGTGATAGCACTTGAATCTATTGTTCAATTTCCACCTTTCCTTATATTGCTATTTTCATATTCTTATCTGTACTTGCCGTTTAGAATCGTTCCAACCATAAATACTAGACAATTGGGAATTTGAATACAATTTCATGTTTACTTTCTTTCTATATGTAATTACACTGTGGCTGAATGTAGGCATCTATGTAAGTCTAACACCTACTGTGAGTTCAAATCCATGAAGTAGGAGCAAATTTCATCGTATCTCCCCTTTTTCTTTTCTTGGTATAGAACCTCAACTATTTTAGATAGTGTGCCAATGAACATCAACCAATTGGAAAAATAGAAAATTGTTAGTCTGTCTTCTGAATGGTTTGGAGCCCAGATAATTGTCTCATGAACCATAAATCTAATTGTTCCTCGTATGTGTCTAGTGACTTCACAACGTTCCTATTTTCCTACTCATGCTAGAAAATAGTAGTGGAGGTACCGGACCACTGTCTATCAAAATATAAACTGCAATTGCATGTGAGTCTGGAATATTTTAGAGCAGACAATCTATACACTCTCTTTCAGTTAGAGCTGGCGTCATTATTTATATACTTGCAGTTTGATTTATACCAAAGAATGTAATCCACATCCACAAATAAAGTAGAAACAGAGTCTGGATGGACCATTGTTTGGAAATGATCTAATTCTCTAATTTTCTAATCAAGTTTATTAGATTTGATACAACGGATTGAACTTATTTGGCTGAATCTATGGCAACAAGGGAAGTCCATCCCAAAGGAAATAAGACAATAAACTAATTAATTCTAAAATATAAATTAATGTTAACTGACAACTAAGCTACAATTAAATAAATTATACAAATTATCTAATGATTCTCCTCCATCAAGATTTGCGCTGCGAAGATTTTTCAAGGACAAGACATTTCTTTTATAAAGGCTGCCATACTTCTACTTGAATACTAAACTAAACATCCGAATTCATGTAAAAATTAAGTTGTGCACTGTCTAAGTGGATAGTTTTCAAGGGGTTTGATTGATTATCAATTGAACAAGAGTTTGATATATTTCCATAACAGACAAACCTATTTTGTTTCCTGTGTGATGGTTTTGTTTAGTTTGGGTTATACTGGAGCCAAATGGTGAAGACAACCTTGTGAAAAGCTTCTTCCTCTTTTATGAACACGTAGTAGCTTCTATTAGCCCATCTATTATCCACCTCTTTGACTTGTTTATGTCAACCTCAGAACTTTATAAACAAACATTCCAAACTTTTCTTGATGCAGTGCATACCGAGCTTTATACATTGTCAACTGGATCTACCGATACTTCACTGAGCCTCACTTTGTACACTGGATAAGTAAGTCATCTCTTTCTTCTCCCCTTTGTTGCGATTTAGTGGCAAGTTGTTGGGGGTGTTTTGTTTTGTGCAAGATTTTGTTAGTAAATAGCAACTTCGTTTCATTACATTTCAAGAAAAAGACAGATGCATCCTAAGGTAATATTGATGTATGTAACCACAGTTCAATTTTTTGGGATAATATTATTGAAACTTTCGGGTGGCATTGTATAATATGACACAAACTCTCTGCTTTCTTGATTATTTTCATTCTGAATTGTTTGATGTTTAGTTTCCCATTGGAATTAAAGACATTTTCTAAGAGATGGTTTTTCTTCTGCAATTATTATAATAATAATAATAAAATGCAGATGCAAGTCAATCTGAAATTGATGCAATGGGCTGTATAACTATAATTAGCATGTTCAACATAATTTTATTTCTTTGAAACTTCATATCAGGCTCTGAATGCAGGAGAATAGCGAAAAAGGAACTTTTTTTTGTTATTGTCATCATAGTTTGATTTTGGAATTTTATTTTAAAGCGTCTTTTAGTCATGTGACATCTTTCAGTACCTTGAAACCATAGTATGCTAAAATAGCAATAAAATGTTAGTTGGAGCGTTCAGCCTGATGTGCAACATGTTTAAAGTAGCATAGAATAGCATATCTGGAATTAATGAAAAATATTGGGGAGATTCTTCTACCATGACGGTTTACTTCTTGAAAAATTTGTCACATAGCCCTTAGATCGTAGAGATATATTTTGAAAAGCTTGTTTTGCTCACTTTAATCAAAAAGGGCGGCACACAATCACCTAGAGGAAAATATGTTGTTAGTTGTTCAATGTTCTTGGAGAAATTGGCTAACTTCCTAACAAACATACTTTGTGAAATTGCAGCTTGGATTTCTGGGCTTGTGCAAACGCTACTTTACGCAGACTTCTTCTATTATTATTTTCAGAGGTGACGTAGATCTTTTTCTCCAAATAATCCTTGATTTCTTATATACGATCCAAGTGTGTGTTTCTTCTTTGAATTATGTTATATGACATTTACCTTTTTGAACATTCAATCTCTGCAGTTGGAAGAACAACCAAAAACTCCAGTTGCCAGCTTAAGAACTTGGAAGAATATATATATAAAGGAGAAGTCACTTCACTTATGACATTCAGTTGTATTTGTTTTTTTAGTTCACAGTTACCACAAAATCCTGATCTTTCTCGAATCTTCCCGAATGCGTGTTGTTCACTCTGTTTAAACGGTTTTTGAGAGTGCAGGTACTTTTATTTCTACTAAATCAATAGAGAATACATGCCTGTAAGTTTGTGCTGTAAAGAATCAAATTCTCAATCTCCTTCCACAAAGAGACCTTAGCAATTTTTAAGCAATCTTTAGAAGTTTTGTGATGTCGTTTAGGGGTTTAGATAGATACATTGTAATGTGGCTAACATTGACAATTCATCAGCACTTAATTTATATTCTTCTCTGGAAAGCTTGAAACCCCAAAAGAGTAAACCATATCTTTTCAACCATTTTACTAGACTTTGAGGAAGGGATCTACTTATATTTGAGGAATAAGTTATGAATTTTTAATGGATAAGTTATGAAATTTTCTTTTTCTCAATGTCAATGTAAGCATATATAATATATATTTGAGAAATTGCAATGGGTCGCAAATTAGGAATTTGGTTTAGCAACTATGTTTTCAACTATTGAAATTTTGTAGATATGACAATATCTTGAAAATTATTTTCTGGTTTCAAATTACCCCTATAATTTTGAGGAAGGGATCCTTTTCTTCTTTGAGGAAGGGATCCTTTTCTTCTTCATTTTTCTCCTTTTGCATGTTCTGAGTCCGAACACTTGGGCATAACAAAACTCTCCTCCAAGCTATACTCTTTTATAGTTTACTAACCATTGTATTCTTGAAAATGAGGATTCTCGAGTACATATATATTATAGAGTACAGTATAGTATACTTTTGATTTGTTTAAAGTTAATTGAGAAAAATGAAGAAATTAAGGGATTCTCGTACCTAAAATGTTCGTCAAAACGAGCATAGTCTAATCGACATAGTGCTTGTACTGACAAGCTCAAAGTTAGAGGTTCAATTTTTCTATTTTACGTATTATTAAAAAAAAATGCTTGAAATACCCAATGATTTCATGTCTCATCCCGTAGAAGGAATGGGCGTGATCGTTGAATTCTCATCCCTCCCAGGGCCATCAGCCAATCCGATCTTGCGACTTGAATTGACAATCAAGATGAGGGAGCATGGCATGTTGGATGCTTTGGTGATTTTTATTGTGGTGCTATAGCGTATTTGGGTATGTCTCGATCATGTGATTTTTTTTTCTTCTTTTTTATAGGAGACAACTTTGTGAGATCTCGATTGACTCAATTCACAATTTTCATGTGTCATTATGAGGGTAGTCGACTGTGGGATAAAGATCAGAATGCAAAATGCATGATTCGAGTGAGCGATGACAATACGCGACAGTGACAGGGTAAGGTGGGCCAACTCCCTTTAATATTGGTTAGCATTGTCATGTAAATTGATACACTTATAAAATCTCAGAGTTCGCATTAATACATCTACTAGTTCAAGATTTAGATTTAATACAACACCTAAAGTTTTAGGGGTATACATCGTTATTCTTTTCTAAAAATTATATGTAGAATAATGTTTTTTTTCTTTAATCCCAAAAAACTAAAAAATGATTTATTAAAAGAAAGAAAGAAAAGAAACAAGAAAGAAGCCATTAGATTTTTGTTTTCTAGAAATCATGAAATTCGACCTAGATTCAAGCATACTGAGTGGAATCTCGATCAAATAAATGGCTGAAATTCATGAATTTCGATCGAGATATAGTGGCCACTTTGTTTAAAGTGGTGAAAACAAATTATACATATGTCCTTTTTTTTCATATGAATACTCTCATTTTTCTCATAATTGTCCAATTTTTAATTAACCCATGTTCTCCAACAACATAACTAAATATAAACTAACACTTTAAAACATAAAATACCATAAAACCTCACAAATTTTTAAAGTGAAAATTTCTCCTAAAACTTAGGAAAACAATAAATAGCTAAATACACAAAAAGACGCATTTGACTATTAACACTCCATTTAAATCTTAACGTTGTTGTTGCTTCTTCCATTACTGTCCTTTTGCATAAACAACTTTAGAAATTATATATGGCTTTTTTTAAAAAAATAATAATAATAAAAGAGAAATATTAGTATTTAATTGGAAAAGGTAGCCAACAACCTTTGATCAGTACGGGCAACAATGCTTAGTTGCCGCTCGAATAAGGAAAAGGTGTAAGAAGAGTTTTGACTTTGATCATTACTTTAGAGATGAAAAGTTATAGAGAATATTCTGACAATCAAGATTGATTGGTTGATCGATTGAGATATATATATATATATATATATATATATATATATTATTTTCTTGGTGTAATTTCGAGGTTATCTCGTTCGTGTTTAATAAATTTTAAGAATATGTACTTTGTATAAACAAGTAGAGTATAAAGATTTGAGAGATTGTAAATATCAATTATCTCTAAATTATATTGATTGGGACTATCGACATTAATATTTAATCATTGCTATGAACAGAGAATTATTTTAAATCTTTCATGTGGCAAATATTGATGTCATCAACTATAAACAACAATTGTAAATCAGTTTGACTAGAATTTAGGAGTTTAATATTTGTCATCAATATTTGTCAATACCACTAAGCCTAGTTCATTTTGACTAGAATTTCTAGTTTGATACAATTAAACTTCTAAATTTTCGTAAGTAGATCAATTTAGACCTTTTATTATGATTATCTCTGAAAATCATTCATGCATTAATTTTCAAATGCGTGTAGATTTCTTCAAATGTCGATTTTATAATAATTAAGAGTCTAAATTGATTCATTTAGTTATGAAAGTTTAAAGGTATAACCGATGCAATTATAAGTTTCACGTGAGGTTTTTTCAAATAAAATGTAATAGATGGTGTAAATTGATATATGTAAAAATGAAATATTTTCTAATGGTTAGGTAAATGTCATATTAAATGGGGACCAAACTAAAATTGAAGACCAAAATTAGGCATAGGAGACTTGGTTTGATCAATCTCTTCATTATAATACAGATCAACATGCAAAGGAGAGACTTGTATGAGTTGCAGCTCATGCTAGGAGAAGACAAAGCCAAGAAGATGCATTATGTGTGAGCTACTTCAAACATGGATAATGGAAAATCTTCATTTTCTATTCAAGTATTTTGTTTTCTAATTTTCAAATTTTATCTCAAAAATCCAATTTTGATTTTATTAAATCTATTTTGATTTTAACATTGAAAATTTTAATTAATTTCATAAATTAATTATTGAATAAAACTTAATTAATTTAATATCAAATATTAAATTAATTTTAACACATATTCATCTTTATATATTTAAGTCATATTTAAATATATAAATTCTCCTATTTCGTTCAATTCTCAAATTAAACATATAATTATATCTCATATAATTACTAATTTCCTTAATTCTAATTTGAACGATTCAAATTAACTTATCACGCTATACTAGTGCTAGTCCATTACGAGCTAGTAGGGGGACCTCGCGGACCTACAGATCATGGGCTCCAACGATCCTAGATTAATTGGCTAAACTCATTAGACTAGATTAATCCCCATTTACTAATGGGTCACTCCACTAAAGCTCATAGTTGCACTCCCCTCATTGTAGATATATATTATGTCCATGTGATTTAACCATAATCAGCAAGTCGACCTTTCACAGGTTGTTCGTAATAACGGCTAGATCAAATATCTATTTTACCCCCGAGATTACGTCTTATTCCTCAAGTCCCTACTGATCTTCTAATGAACAATTAGTTTGTGATCCAATCACTAAACCAAACTCTTTCAGCCCAATGAGAGGGTGGGGCCCCTTGTTCAAGACCTGGATTCAGTACTTGAGAGAACAATCTTTCTCCTATCCCTAAATCGAGTAGGCGTGAACTCCGTCTTACAACCTATGTCTTCAACTATCTATCCGATCTTACCCCTGAAATGAGAGTCTTATTGAGCCGACACTCTTGAGCTAATCCTCACCTATGCAAATCTAATGGCAATCCCGAATAACAGGAATTCATAGTTAGCTTAGGATTAAGATCGAGTTACCTAGGTCATCAAGGTAAAATAGTCAGTCTTAAACAGTAAACAACGTTATAGTGTAAGAGTGACTTATTTCTTGGTCATGATCTTATGCAAACTCATTGCATAGGACACCCCTACTCATCATGTCATAACATGTATAAATTAGGATCACATCGTATGTAGCACTTTACAACTCTTTGTAACAACTACAGAGTAGGCCGCATCCAATGGTGTTACCAGAATAAGGTACTCAATCTTATCCATGTACCATAGATCATTTGGACTATTTACTCGAACTTGATCCACTCTTATGGCTCCACATAAAGTTCAAGTACTCATACAATAGTCACGAGTCTTAGTTTATTGGATTTAAACATTCGTACAATTTATGAAATCAATAACAAGTATATTGATTATAGAAGATGTTTATTATTTTACAAACTGCGAGTTTTTAGGACGTAAAACCCAACATATTCATGTCTGCATCTAGGAAGTTTCAGACTTTCAAGAAAACATTGACTCAAAAGTTCATACTTTCATTTAAGGATGAACCCTCGGTCTTGCAATTTCCTCCCCAACAATATTCTCATATAGAACAAGATCAGTGGACATCGTTTTTCAATGAACGATTGAGTGAAGAATTGGATGTAAGTCATTCACAATAAATTAAATGTCAACATTATCATTGTTTTGATAGGTAGCTTCAACTAGATTTATTGTACAGGAAATCAGTCCTCTTCAAAAAGAAAGACGTGCGAAATGTGTATATAATCATCACATTTTTCGGAAGGGTTATGCGAATCTTGCCCAAGAATTAGTAAGTTTTTCGACTTAAAATAAATCTTTTATTCTAATATGTTTATGCTAATTAAATATGTATGTTCATGTAGAACCTCGAATGATCCTTCTTATCAGGCGACTTTATGGAAAGAAGCTAGAAAAGGAAAAAATAATGAATAATTTGATGAAGCTACTCGAGAATATGCCAATCAGATTGTAAGTTTATATTGTGCAAAGTTTAAGATGACATATATATAATTTTTGAAACTTGTGATGATATAGATATTGTGTGAAAATTGTAATATGTTTTACAGGATAAATGGGTTGAAGTCTATGAAGATGAAGATGTTCCGACCAAAGCATTGGGTACAGGGGAACATTGGGGACGTGTTAGAGGAATGGGTGCTTTTGTTTCCTATTCCCAATATTTCAAATTAGTAAAACCAAAGTCCTCAATGAGCCAAGAAATTGAAGGAGGCTCTAGTGAAAAAAATGTTCGACATGGTAAAGTGCCAAGAGAAAGACCTCACGACAGACAATCTCATCGGTCCAAATCATCTGTTGGAAGTGTTGCACTAAGTGCATCTGAAGAAGAAGATACTGAGAAGATACCTAAAGAAGATTTGGAGGTAATTTATTTGTTGTGATTTTTAAATTTTAATCATATTGTATGTGTTTAACCATGCATGACATAAGTTCTTTTAAATTTGTTAAGGGGACACCATGCCACTTGACTATAGGAACTGTAGATAATATTGTTGCATAGCCACAACATTTGATGATGATGTGTCATGCTTAACTGTTAAAGTTCTAATTGACATTGTCATTGGAAAAGATTTGCCTATACCAATTCCTGTGAAGGGTAAAATAGAGTCCTTAAATCAAGCAATGGGCAACTTTGTAAAATGGCCTTGTGAACTGGTAGTTATGGTTGACGAGAAAAAAGTATGTCTCTTTTTCAGTATATGAGTTTGGTTATTTATTATTTTTCCTACTTTGAATTTTTGTTACTTTGATTATGGTAGGACCATTCAACAATTAAGAGCTTCAACTAGTCCTCCAAATATACTGATACCAATGGTACCATCAAACTTTTTAACGGAATGTCATGCATAACATGAACGATGTAGACATAATCCGTATCACTTTGGACGAGCATATATTTGTAAGAGACAAATTTATTTATTTAAGCCGCGATGATCTGATCCAATATTGCACTATGGTTGAAATAGGCTACATGTGTATTTTGACATATATTGCGTAAGTATTACTCATCTAGATTCACTCATGTATACTTTGTTTCATGTTTAAATAATAACTTTTACTTTGTTTAGGTATCTTTGGGATGAATGTGGTCGTGATATTACGAAGAAGTTTTTTTATAATTGATCAAGCAAGAATATTGCCACACATGAAGTGTCAAGATATTCGATCTAGAAATTTAGCCAATCAACTAAAATTGGCTAATTTAGACCAATTAGAATTTTTAATTTGCATTATGCACGTACTAATATTTCAGAATTTTTGCTTATTATAGTTATCATTGGATATTGATTGTAATCAATCTACAAGAAAATTGTGTTTATGTTTTGGACTCTCTTCGAAGTAAGGTTCAAGAGGATTTTCATGGAGTTATAAATATGTAAGTGTAATTGAACTTTCTTAGGTCTTAATTGAAGTATTTATGTTTAACTAGTGTTTTCAAACTATTTAGTGGATTGAAAACATGGCAAACCAAGCACGATCTCCAACACCATGGGTCTTCTCCAAAATGGAAATCTGTAAAGGTAAATTTGCATTCATTTTTTAACAATTTATGTTCATTCGAACATAAGAATAATTATTTTCAACTTCTTTATATGCAGTGCCCTCGTCAATTAGATTCTGTAGGATGCGGGTACTATGTGCAAACGTATATACACGAAATAGTGTATAATCCTACCACTCCCATTACTAGCCTCGTACGTAAATTATTTATTTTTTATATACTAGCTTTAATTTAATAAATGGACGTAAACTTATGTTGAATTTTTTTTTCTCTTTGTAGTTCAATACAAAAAATGCATATACCCAAAGAGAGATTGACGTAATTCAAACCCAATGGGCAAGTTTTGTTGGCCGATTTGTGTAAGGATGTAATTCTTGTTTTTTTGTCTCAATAGAATGTAAATGCTAGCTTAGAATGAATGCAAATTTATCTAACCATTATCTGTTTATTGGAAGATTTATGTATAATATTTTTGTGTTCATGGGGTATTTAGTGTTAAGTATTCATGGAATTAGTACTAATTGATATTTGTGAATAAGAGAAATGATGACTTGGTGTAAGTATTCTATGAAAGTCTGTTATTGTTATGCAGATGTTGGTGATTAGTGTGTTTATTTCATATTTTGATGAGTATATGTAATGGATTGGAAATATTGATTTTTGTTTGTAGATAAATTCATAGGTAGAAGACAAATATTGATGGCTTGCCATGCAAATTTTTTTATACTTTTTAATAAAAAACAATGACGGATATTTCCTAACCCAACACGAGACATATAATGTCATTTTTAACTTCTTGACCGACAAAATGGATTCGGCAACGGAATTTAAAAAACGAACAATAATTGATCAAACGGACAAATTCTTGGCTTCAATATTGGTTTAGAGAGTTTCATTTGATTCTTGGTCTTCAGTTGCAACCGACATTAAAGGACTTTAATGTCGGTTGGAAATCAACATTAAAGTCCTTTAATATCGGTTTAAAGCCCAAAATTCTTCTAGTGTGGTTCTCTTCATTGAATATTCATTTTTAGTTATATGTTTATTTGGTTTGCTTTTATTTATTTTGAAGAGGTTTTATCTCTATATTGTAATATGGTATTATCCTTGTATTAGCAAGTTTGAAGCTTGCTTTTTCTTTTTCTTTTTTTCTGTATTAGCAAGTTTGAAGCAAGTTCAACAGATAATTTTAGAGAGAAAGAGAACATTTTAAAAAAAAATATATATTTTTCTAATTTAAAATAATAATAATCATGAATTAATATGGGGACTTTTTAAACCTATTTTTAAAAACTTAGGGACTAAAAATGTAGATTTTGAAAACATAGGGACCAAATGAGCATATTCTGAAAAACTCAAAGACTATATTATAAAAGTATGTTTTAAGAGTTCGAGGAAAAATATACATATTTTTCAAAACTCGGGTACTAAATTGGTAATTTTCCTAAAAATATAAGGGAAAAGAGGATCACCCTATTGCAACCCCTGCCTTGGTTTAAAATCCTTGGATAGAGAACTGAACCGTTGAGCAAGGCGAAGAACTTAACCGTTTGGGATAGGGATAGGGAGTATAAAGATTTGAGATAACTGTTTGTAATTTTGAGGTTACCTTGTTCGTGTTTAATAAATTTTAAGAACATGTTCTTTATATAAACAAATGAAGTATAAAGATTTGAGAGATTGTAAATGTCAATTATCACTAAGTTATATTGAATGACACTATCGACATTGATAATTAATCATTGCTATGAACGAAGAATTATTTTAAATCTTTCATGTGGTAAATATTGATGTAATCAACGGTAAATAACAATTGTAAATCAACAATAGGAATAATAGATTAAATTAAACTCCTAAATTAATAATGAAACGAAGGTTATGTCAATACCACTAAGCTAAGTTCACTTTGACTAGAATTTCTAGTTTAATACAATTAAAGTTCTAAATTTTCGTAAGTCAATCAATTTAGACCTTTTATTATGATTACCTCTGAAAATCATTCATGCATTAATTTTCAAATGCGTGTAGATTTCTTCACATGTCGATTTTATAATAATTAAGAGTCTAAATTGATTCATTTAGTTATGAAAGTTTAAGGGATAACTGATGCAATTATAAATTTCACGTGAGGTTTTTTCAAATAAAATGTAATAGATGGTGTAAATTGATATACGTACAAAAGCTCATAGTTTAAATTATACAATTACTAGTTTAGAATTTGTATCATTCCTAAAGTTTAGGGGTTTAAATTGATAATTTTTAAAAAGTATTTGTAGTATGATGTTTCTTTTCTTTAATCAAGAAAAACTAAAAAATACTAATAAATAATTTATTAAAAGAACAAAAGAAAATAAGCGAAAAGGAAACATTGGATTCTTTTTTCCAAAAATCATGAAATCCAACCTGGATTCATGCACCCCACGTGGAATCTCAGTTGAAAAATGGTTGAAATTCATCAGTTTCGGTCGAGATATTTTGATCGGAAAGAACTAAGGGTAAGATAAATTATGTAGATACCCTTATTTTTTTTAATATAATAATCAATTGTCTAAATTAGATACAAGTAAAATCAATATTTAAAATATTGAGGTATTAATTTTATAGAAATGTGAACAATAATTTTAATATAATATAAATATCGATTTGGAAGTGTTCTTATATTTTCTTATATTTCGTGAATTTTTCTACAATATAATAGAAATATCGATTCACCCCTCATACCGACATATTGACGTGAAAATATAGATGGAAATATCGACATATTGACGAAAATTTAATGTTATAGATACAACCAAAAGTTAAGTACCTATATGATTCGCAATCCAAATTTTGTTTTATGTTTTTCAGATTCACTAAATTCATCGAATAGTTGTTTGGTAACAACCTGAATTTTGTTTTTAAAAAATTATTTTTGAATTTTGTGATCCAAACAATTTAAATTCTGAAAATAACATTTTTATGTTTTCTTGATATCTAGAATTTGAATTTTAAAATTTAAAATACAAATTTATATTAAATAAATATGAAAATATTAAAAAAAAAAAAAGGAAAAATTATTTCAAATGATAAAATTGTATCTATCAATATCACTGATAGATACTGATAGAAGTCTATTGGTGTCTTAGGGGTGGTCATTCAAACCGCAAAAACCGAACCGTTTCTAAAACCGAACCAAACCAAATCGAAAACTCAGTGAAATCGAAAAATTTGGTTCGGTTCAGTTTCACTTTCGAAAACCGAATTTGAAACCGAACCAAACTGTTTTTAACTATATATATATATATATATATATTTATTTATATATTTTAAAAAAAGAGTAAAACCGAATTTAAAATCGAACCGCTTTTAATTTAAAGAACAAAACCGAATTTAAAACCAAACCGAACCGAATCGCTTTTAATTAAAAAAAGAATATATCATGGATTTTTTAAAAATGTCAAAACCGAATTTAAAATCGAACCAAACCGCATATATGTGGTTCGGTTCGATTCGGTTTGACCACCAAATCGAACCGAACCAAACTGTTTCTGTCCCTACAGTGTCTATTATTGATAGTTCTAAAATTTTGCTATATTTTGTAAATATTTTAATTTATTTTTCTATATTTAAAAACAGCCCTAAAAAGTATAGTGTGTCATGTTATTAAACTCGATTCAATATTTTCTTTTATATTAAAATATGTATTATGTAGTATATTATAAATTAAATTAAGTAAAATTTCAAGTTTGGTCTTATGGTTTGGATAAAGTTATCGATATGATTTTAAAATTTAGAATTTAGTTCCTATGGTTGGATATAACTTCATATATAGTCTCGTGGTTTGTTAAAAGCTCTTAACCAATCATCACCATAGAGATCATTTATTATGAAGTTTTTATCAAATCATAGTGGATAAATTTTAATTATAAACCATAAGATCTAAATTTAAATTTTATAATTTGAGAAATTCTTATAAATAGAAAAATTCTAAAAGTATTTACACTTTATAGTAAAAAGTTTCAAGAGTACTTTGTATTTTTGGAATTTTTTTGTTATAAAATGTAAATATTTTTAGATATTTGTTATAATTAAAAATGTCCCTTTTAATTTTTCCTATAAAATTATATAATATTATCCAACAATAATTACAATTTTTTAACATAAAATATGTTCATAAATAAATTAATGATAATTTATCGACATTTGTTATTTAACGGGTAATTAGGGGTGGTCATTCAAACCGCAAAAATCGAACTATTTCTAAAACCCGAATCGAAAACTCATTGAAATCGAAAAACGTGGTTCGATCCAGTTTGAAGAAATTTTGAAACTGAATTAATTCGGTTTGGTTTGGTTTCACTTTCGAAAATCGAATTTGAAATCGAACCGAGCCATTTTTTAAATAATATATATATTTCTTTATTTATATATTTAAAAAAAGAGTAGAACCGAATTTAAAACCGAACCGCTTTTAATTTAAAGAAGAAAACCAAATTTGAAACCGAGCCGAACCGTTTTTAATTAAAATAGAATATAACATACATTGTTTAAAAATGTCAAAAACGAATTTGAAACCGAATCGAACCGCTCGATTCGGTTCGGTTTCACATTTTAAAAAAATCGGTTCGGTTCGATTTGACCACCAAACCGAACCGTTTCCATCCCTATGGGTAACTACAACTAGTTTACAATTGTTTAAATCAGAATCCAATTTCCAATTTCTGCTACCAAACACATATAATATAAAGTATAACTTTGTTTTCTTTTAATTTCTTGTTATCAAAATTTTATTTTCATACCATGTATCAAACATGTATTTAGGGTTTAAATTGATACTTAAGGATTTAAATTGGATTTTTTTGGGGGTAAAAAAAATTCTTAAAAAAAACAATAATGAGAATTTTAGTATTTAATTGAAAAGCTTGAAGATTTTAATTAACGAGATGAGAATTAAATTTGGGGGTTGGAAAATTTAAAAGGAAAAAAAAGGTGCACGCCAGAATAATATCCTGATTTAGTTTGGAAAGATAAAGTTAAAAAGAAAGGTATAAAAAGGGGTTTTGATCAAAATCGAAAGGGCTTTCATTACATCTAAAGATTGATCGAGTTTGAGTTTTGAGAATGGCAACAATGGAGGTTTTGGGGATTCCATGCTCTCCGATAATGGATCATTCATTACTACAGAAGATATTACCGATTGGGTTCAGGTTCATGCCCACTGATGAGATTCTTGTTCGACATTACCTTTTCAACAAGATTCATGGATTCCCATATTCTCAAGCCGTTGTTTTCGACTGCGATCTCTACGGCCTTATCGACCCTTGGGATATTTGGACTTCATACCAAGGCGTCGATGGTCAAGATCTTTTTTTCTTCTTGACCTAGAAATGGATCCAACCTGACCCAAAGATCATCAGGAAAAGGGAGTATGCCTCCAGACTCCAAGTCTGGACATATATCTTCACATATAAACCGCAAGATTGGCTTGGCCAATGGCACTTGGAGCGGCGAGAATTCAGCCGCCCTTATTTATCCTACGGGTCGAGATGATCAAATCATTGGCTATTGCAAGCGTTTTAGATACGAAAATCCTCATTTGCTGGAACATCATAGTGAGTGGATCAAGCATGAGTACAGTTTGCATGATAGTTTTGTCAAGCCTAATTGTTCCGATTCGAACTATGTTTTGTGTCGCCTATGGAAAAATGAAAGACCCAAACGAAAAGCATTATTCAATAATAAATGCTCATCTAAACTTCAATCCATGAAAAAGAGAGTCATGGCACCTATGATTAATAATGATGTGGCCGAGAATAATAATAATAATAATAATGGAAAAAGTCCTAAACGAAAAGTAAATAAAAGATGTATTTTTAAGATGTCGGAAAAGCAAAGAGTTATGGCCACTACGACAGTATCCAACCTACCTTGCGACCCTCAGATGACCACCAATCAAGGTATTAGTGACTATAACCCTCGAATGGCAAATGATGAGACTGAACTACGAGTGTTAGATATGACCACTAGTCAAGGTACCATCGATGTGCCTTGCAAGCCTCAGATGACGAATGACGAGAATGAACCGCGGGTGTCAGATACGACCACAAACTTCCGCACCAATGATGTGCTTTACAAGCCTCACATGATGAATGATGAGACTGGAGTTCAGATGTTAGATAAGACAACCAACCAAGGCACCGATGATGTGTTATGGGAGCCTAAGATGAACCAAGGTACCAGTGATATTTTGTCTTACTTGTCTAAGATGACTAATGATGAAATTCAACATTGGAAACCATATTTGACCACCAACCAGAACATAATGATGTGCTTGGCACACCTGAGATGAATCAGAGTACAAATAGTGTGTCTTGGATTCCTGCGTTTACTAATGATGAGATTGAGCTTTGGGTACCAGATATGACGACGAACCAAGAAACTACTAATGTGCCTCACACATCTAAGATGAACGAGGATACCAATGATATTGTGTTGTCTTGTTTGCCTAAATTGACTAATGACGAGATTAAGTTTTGGGTGTCGGAACTGACCACCAAGCAAGGCACTAATGATGCGTTATGGGTGCCCGAGATGAACCAGGATACCTATGATATTTTGTCTTGTTTGCCTAAAATGACTAACAATGAGATGGATTGTTGGGTGTCAGATTTGACCACCAAGCAAGGCACTAGTGATGTGTTGTGGAGACCTGAGATGAAGCGGGGTACCTGTGATATTGTGTCTTGCTTGCCTGAAATGGCTGGCGATGAGATCGAGCTTTGGGTGCCAAACATGACTACCAACCAAGGATTTAATGAGATGTGATTTGCATTCTTGAGATGAACACCGACTAAGATACTAATGGTATGCATTGTGTGCTTGTGATTATCATCAACTAGAGTATTTGTGGCGTGCTTTACGTGCTTGAAGTGACCACTAATAACATGAGAACTATGTCTTGTGAAGCGATAAATATACAAAATTAAGTTCAAATGATGTACAATATTCCATTTTAATTTGTTTGATTTGCAGTAACCGTTATGGTGAAATGTGTATAAGTTTACATTTTTAGAGTAGTTTATAGTTTGCAATAAACAAATATTAGAATGGGATAGATGATGGAAGTGCTAGGGATATGCTAACCTAGTTTAGATGTTTATATGTACCTAATATGTACCTAATCATTCTTTTTGTTGTATATAAGTACCATTCTTTGATTGAATGAAGCCCTTAAAGTTTAATGTTGAGTGATGTATGTTTCGACTAATGTTCAATGGATGTTTCAATTTTGCCTTAATTCCGAAATAATGCAACAAAGAGGCCATCTTTTTCGTTCATTTGTATTACTCATTCTGTTCAAAGTGAAGAAAATGGGAGTAAAAGTTGGCATTTCCATTTAAGAAGGCACCAAAGATGGCAAATTTGAGGTTCCTTAGAATCATGAGAATCAAAAAACTCTTGAACGAAGACATCAATCAATAGAATCTCTTCAATCTCCATTTCGCTTTTTTTCCTTTTTTCTTTCCCAATCTCAATTAAACTCATTTTCAAGAAACAAGGGATGCTAATGCCAGTTGCCCCTTATCTATTCCATTTAAGTGAAAAATTATCCTGCAAAATTCCTCACTTTTTGTATCCTCCTAGTGTTTGATTTTGAAGATTTTGGTTGTCTTCAAGAAGACGATCATATTCGAGAAGTAGATCGGCAGCTTGTTTCTGGAGAGAAGTTACATGGGCATCAGCAGTTTCAATCCTCTTATCTTTTTCTTCACATTCCTGCTTTAGTTTCTTCAAGTTTTCTGTCAAAACTGATATTTCTTCTCGCAGCTCCTTTATTTGCTTTGAACATTTCTCTTCCTTTTGTGCTAGCTCTGTTTTCTCTTTTTGTAGCCTTTGTACTTCCTCTTTTGAAGTTCCAATGTTCACTCTTAATCCAATAAGCTTTTGAAAATAATAGTGCATGCGATCGATTATAAAACCGAGGAATAAGGTAAAACCTGTAACATCCAGACAACATAATGCTTAGTAATTCCTGAGTTAGAACCAATGTGAAACTAAAATTTAACACAAGGAAATGTAGTTATGGCAGATCAGCATTCATCAACTTCTAAGTCCATTCACAAAATCAAAAGTTCAGTTCTTGATTTAAAGGACGTATTTGGGAGTGATTAAAGGCAAGTTTCAAAGTAATTTTAAACATAACAATAATGATTTTCACATTTTCAAAATAAATCTCAAACATACACCAAATACTTCTCATTAAGGGTGCTCAAAAAACCAGGTAGGGTTGGTTGTATGCCAACCCGAATTTATTATTAACTTAAGGCCTCATACCATTGAGATAGTTGTCTTCCCTTATAACCCCATGATCATCTCTTTATTTAACCAATGTGGGATTTTGGTCGCATTCCCAACACATATAGTAAAAAAGTGGTGAAGGTTGTCCTGATTTCATCTTTCATCCACAGGAGGGTCCTAATTGTTAGAGAGTTAGCTACTTGGTCGTTTGAAAATGAGCCTCTCTCTTCCGTAGGATCTTGGAGGTCTTGCTTGGAATTTGTAATTAATTAATGAAAAACAAAGCGTCCATCTCAAAATTGTTTTGAAAACCATTGGGTAGTTGCTCACAAAGAAGTACCCGTTGAGCCTTGAGGGATGATCATTATTAGTTCCCATCGAATTTGTTAATGGGGTTGGTTTACAATAATCGTGTCCCTCCAAATTAATATCTTCCGACTGTTGTTGGCCTTCTAATAGCTCGGTGCAAAAATCACTCTAAAAGAAGGGATTAGGCTCAAGCTGGAAAATGGTAGCAACATCTTGTAATCAAAGACAGTTACAGAATGTCAGAATGATATCATAAAGCCTGGGATCTGGCTGAGCAGAGCTATTTGACAGGGAGGTGGATGAGTGGATTAGATTGTCCTATTATCCTGGAATACATTATCCCTTAATCAAATGAGGATGGCCTAGTTTGGACGAAGGATACTTCAGGTGTTTGTTTTATGTTGTAAATCTGTCACATCTCATCTGAACAAGTCCCATTTTAAATTAAACAAACACCATAGCGTTTCAAGTTTGGAAAGGGAAGGCCACAAAGAAAGTTAAGTTAATTCTATGGCCTCAAGCTAAGCTTGTTTGTCTCCCTCTTCACTGGAAGCTATAGCACCTCCACTCACTCCTTCGGTTTTGGCCTTGACCAATGGTGTAGGCGGTCGGTGGGTTTCATAAAGCCTTCCAAAACCACCAACCTCTACCAACCAAAACTAATAGGTTGGTTTACGGCATCGTTTGTGCCCAAAACCCGTGATGTTGATTGTCCAATGTTCCGATTGATATTCATCCCAAGACCTGTAGGAGCTTAAATAATGATGATGAGCTACAAAGGCAAAAACAACAATTAACCCTTTCTCCTCAAATTAGCCTTAACAGAGAAATAATGCAACAATCAACAATCTTTCCCTTCATTTTCAATTCACTGCTAAATGTTGAACTCTCCTTTATTATAACTCTTTCTTTACCATCACGGGTTTAGAATTAACATTTTTCTGAAAATGTGTTGAAAGAATTTGTGGTCTTTTTAAAAAGGAAGTTCTAGAATTTGTTCTTTATTCTTAAGATTTGTGCTTGGTTTCAATTTCATCCCTAGGTTTCAAGATCTACACTTTTAACCTCAATTTTTCACTAAACGTTTTGTTATAAAAATCGACAATTAAAGAATACAAAAATCGTAAAAAAGAATAGAGAATCGACACATGGATTTACATGGTTTATTAACCGTGTGTTAACTACGTCCACGGACATAGAGGGAACAATTTTATTAGAGAAAAAGTTACACAACATGAATAATAACCCCTCTAGGATTAGAGAGTTTATATAATACACTTTTCTAAACCCTAAGTGAAAAAGGAAAAAAATTAAATAATTAAATATATGTCAGATACTAATTCTAATTAGGCTTTAGTGTCAGCGAAACCTCTGTACTTGGTCATTTGAAGTGTTATATAACAGATTCAAGGCATTCCAACATACTCATTTTTAATCTTTAGTGTTGAGGTCTATTATTAATTTAAAACAACTAAAATAATTATAAATAATTTATAAATATTTATGTTTCACTACATAATTATTTTAAATTAATTAATAGATATTAATACCAAAAACTAAAAGTGAGTATTTAATCTAAAAAATTTGAGATTAAAAGTGTGAATTTTGAAACCTAAGGACCAAAGTCAAATTAAAACAAAATTCAAATCTCAAGGTTAAAATTGTAGCATTTTGGAACCTAAGAACTAATTTGAAATTAAACTCAAAACTTAAGAAATAAAAGTGTAGCATTTTGAAACCTAGGACCAAATGGAAACTAGCCTCAAAATTTAGGGACAAAAAAGGTGTTTTTTTTCCTAAAAGTACATGTATGTATTTCAGAGTGTAAAAAATAACTCAGCCGAATGAGATACATCCTAGGAATGACTTTTAATGGATTTCTAGATCACACGATCCTCTAAATTGGTAAATGGGTTCCCGATGCCAAAGAATGACCTTTTGTAATTTCATTTCATGAATGAAAATTTTCTTATCCTAAAAAAAATAATAATAAATAAATAATGAAATGTTTCAAATATTTGTGAGTGTCTTCGACAGTTTGTGCACACACCTTTACTATTCTTACAGAAATAGCCACTTGATCCTACTACGTGTAACAACAAAGTTGACTGGTAAGATACTAAATCTAAGTGGCCACTATGGTTTGAACTCATTTCCTCAAAGTCCTTTATTATTAGCATGACCCCTTTTTACCATTAAGCCAACTCAATGTAGTTTCATGTTCTTCTCTACTATTATAATGTAGCATTCTCAAGAAAATGGACATGGGTAATTCTCCAGGCAGAAAAGGGCACATAAGCAGACTTCATAAAGATTGGATTTGATTGGATAGACTTACTGTGACATGAGAGCTGAAAGAAATTTATCGTACATGACTAAATCAGATCTCATAGTATAGCAGAATTGTCTATAGAAGACAAATGATTCGTGGGAGGTGTTCAAATTGGGTTTCCATTGTAATCAACAAAACTTTTCATGGATTGCGGTCAAGTTCTTTGGTAAAAAAAAAAAAAACACTTAATACTAAGCTATTCTTGACTCCTTAGTTTCTAATTTTTCGCATAACAGTGAAATGTTTGTTGTTGTTGCCACAACAAACAAACAAACAATCTAGTAGAATTACATTCTTGACAGTTGACATGGTTTGTAGATGTTCTAACCTACAGTCACATCAGAATTCAACAGACAAGAATGAAGCCTTTGTCAAAACTTCAATCTAGGACGGTATCATCGGAAGGAAGAATTATGAAAGAACTGAAATAAGACTCTTGATGCTTAGCAGAAGATAAGAACCCCTTATTAGTAGTAGAATTATTCATACCCAGTCGGCTGTTAGG
Organism: Benincasa hispida; assembly: GCF_027475165.1. Lineage (NCBI taxonomy): Eukaryota > Viridiplantae > Streptophyta > Magnoliopsida > Cucurbitales > Cucurbitaceae > Benincasa > Benincasa hispida. Next base: position 1,835,193 of record NC_143482.1, on the reverse strand, counting down.
TTGGACCTCTAACTTTGCCATCTTAAGACATCTCAATGGATGAACAAATGATTATCAGATACAATCACAATAGTTTTCCACTCAGTACACCAATTTGTCCGATGCCTCGACTAAATATGTAGTATCCAATTCTAGTAATGAACATTAGAATAAGCTACATAAAGAAATAGTAATATTTTCTTTTCACTTGACAGAGAAACCAATTATTTATCTTCAAACCAGTAGAACATTGCAGGGCAAGAAATGGAAACTGACTTAAAAGAAGAGAGCAAATACTACAGAACAAAAACATCAAGCAAATCACACAAATCTAAGCAGTCAATGAACTGGAACATACCAATGAGTGAAGCCTCAAGCAATTGTGTCCTCCAAAGAACCTGATCCATGGGTGACATTGTCCCAAGCTTTGCACCTTTGTTCTGGATCTTAACAATGTTCATAAGACTGGACAAGAGAATGACAGACATGGTAGCTGCAATTGTTTTCACAGTTGCTGGACCTTTACCCATTTTCAGCTGATCTAAACTCTTTATAACAAACTCTCTAAGTAACCCAATCTTTACCAGCAAGAGAAACGCCACCACCCCCTCAGCAAAAAGAACCAAGAACAATAACTGAATCATCTTTGCCACTAGCAAATCAAAGATCCACTACTTACTCTATTACTATTAGAAAATCCAAAAAGAAAAAAAAAAAACCCTAAATCCCTCAAAGAGTGTTTGATTTCGATCTTATGAAAAGAAAGTGAAAACAACAACTTCAAAACCCCAGTTTCGTTTCCCCAGCACAAGATGGCAATCTTTTAAAAACCCATTTGCCATTTTTGCTATCTAATTCCACCTGAAGGAGCTTCTTCTTCCCTTCAAGCTCCAAAAACCCAAAAGGGAGGATGAAGTTTTTTTGCACAAAACTCCTAAGACAGAATAAGTAAATTTGTAACAAACTTACACCCAGAAAAGGAGGGAGATGAAAGGGCACAGATCTGCAAAATTAGCCCAAATGAGATGAGGAAAGCTCCTCCTGAGGAAAGCCCATTTCTTACTTTTGTGAAAAAATAAATAATGGGTTTTGGTTTTAGGTCTAGGAATTGAAGTGGGTATTAGCTTTTTCCTGAGAATGAAAAAGAAATGGAGAGATGTAAAGTGTGAAAAAGTGGGGAAAAAGAGGAGGAAAAAGAAAGCAAACAGAGACAATGAACAATTGGGGATTAGACAAAAAGAGAAGAAGCTCGATCAAGGGGTATTAGTTTATTTAAGGAAGAGGCCACTCAACAGTCAAAGAGGCATAAAACGAGGTCATTTCATTACAATAATAATAATGACAACCTCATTGAAGTGTGGAGTAGTTGTCTCATAAGTTCAACCATGAGATTGTTAGGAAAAAATGCAGCTCACTCAAGTGTTGTTATATGATACATTTAAAAAATATATATATCATTTTATTTTTTCTCTGGTGATCGAAAGGAATAAGTGCAACGTAAAAACGTTACTCAATTTATAATACCATAAAAGTATGAAAAAAAAATCATATTAATTTCATTAATTGTTTGTCACGTCGACGTCTAGTTAAGAAATAGAGTGAGAGGTCCACTAATATTGATATGGTGTCTACTAATACTCGTGAAGACAGATTTTTAATGTGAATAAAGGGAGTATGGTAACTCATAGTACTAGAAATTTCCACGTTCAATAATTGTAGAATTAGTCCATTCAACTTTGACTTTTGAAAGAATAATTAGTGTCTTATCCATTAAGTTATACTCAATTTAGTACATACTAGTTAAATTCATCTTATACATTTTTCGCTACGAATATGTTGGTATTTTCAATCATTTTTAAGTAATACCGACACAACAGATAATAAATCGAAACAATACCGTCATTCATACAATAGGGATCTATCCATAGAGTGTAGGCAATCGATTGTAGATTCATAAGGTGTTTTATCCTTTAATTGCTATACTATACTAATGATTGGTAAGTTTTAATATCAAAACTCTTTTTAGTACATTCGTAACTATAGTATTGGTTTGTTAAGATGAGAGTATAGTTGATTGTCGTAAAATTTGCACTATCAATTTTGAGATCAAGCCAAAACGACTATGACTCAACTAATATATGTTATATATGTTAGCAAACAAGAAGTATGTGGCTACAAATTAGAATCTACCACCCTTTATTGTGTATTAAAAAAAACCTCGTGTTGGAGATTAGATATTCTCACACTTTACATATTATAAAAATAAAATAATAATAATAATAAAAAAAATACTTGGTTGATTTTTATTTCAAATGTATAAAATCATGTTAAACCCAACTATTAACTTAAGATGGTAGACGTCGACGAAAATTGGAGATCTCAATCAATTTTAAAAATATTGATAAAATGCTAGGGTCCATACATATTTCTAGAAAATTATAATAACTTAAAATGTTTATAATTTAAATTATGTTATATTGATCATTTTACCCAATATCATGGAAACATGAAATGGACTAAATTAATTTTTAAGTTGACTGTGAACCTAACTAACTCCATTAACCTATGTGGGTCAAATCGATCGACCTAACTCTAAGTCAATGAAGTTTCTGACCATGAACTCTTAATTAAAATATAATTTTATTTTATTTTAGTTTCTATATTTTTAAATATCTTATTTTAATCTTTATATTTTTAATAAATTTTAAAATTGTGGAATGTATTCACAGGCTGAAATTTTTTAATTTCGAGAGTCAAAATTTAAGATTCATTGAAATCAAACTAAATTTAAAATAAATAAATAAACCAAAATTAGACCATAGAAAGTATGAGAACTAAACTTTAATTAAATTTGAAATTATGGGATCGATCATAGAACTAAATTTTAATCAAAATGTCGATACTTCCATCGAAACTTCTACATTTCCATAGGTTCAACATCGACATGAATGGTAAATCAATACTTCCAATCCATCGTAGAAAAATCCATGAAACATGAAAACAACCAACGAAATGTCACTATTCTAAACATAATATGAATAATAGACATATTAATTTGTTTAAAAATTATAAAAGGTTTATTTACTTTTTTTTTTGAATTTTTTATTTTTATAATTTTTTCAAAAATATCTATCAAAATCGATATTTTATTGATATTTCCATAAAATTAAGACTTTGATATTTGCATCGATATCGATATTTTGAACTCGTAGGACCACTATATTATTTTAATATAAATAATAATAATAAATAAAAAAATGAATGGTGCATGGGTCTACCACAAAGGCACATAGTACTTTTCAAAGTTTTTCTTTTCTATTATTATTATTATTCTTTTTCATGGGCGCGAAAATAATCTGCCTCGTCCTAATAGCCGCCTTTAACTCTGACGCCGTTAACTCTTCCTCGTTTCACATTTCATTTACTCCCAACAGCACTGACGTCCGTCATCTAATCCGTCTTTCGCCACCCCATCTCAAACATCCAAATTAAAAAATTATTGTGAGGGTTAAAATATCTTCTTTTTTTCCCTCTCTTTTGTCGTTTCGAATTTTAAATTTAGTCATTGATTTTAATAAACTTTAAAATTATTAAAATTAAGCTATAGTCAAAACTTTAAAAAAATTCGTCATTAATATCCACGTAATATAAATAATAAACATGTTAATTCATTAATAAATGATAAATTTTTTCGTTTTATATAAATATTCATCAATATCAACATTTTATCAATATTTTCATGACATTTTTATAAAACTGAGACTTCTATTTGCATCTACGTCAACAATTTAAATATTTAATTACTCTCACCATTAATTTATGGTTAAACTTACTTTGAAAATGTACTTAGTATTTTTGTGTGAAAAATCATATATATATACATATTCATATTTTTTCCTTTTTTTAAAAAATAAAATTTATCTTTATTACTTGACGAGATAAAAATTAATCTCCAACTAATAATAAATCAACTTTAAGATATAATAAATGTACATACATCAAAATTGAGCATTTGAATGTACGTAAAATAAAATGAAATAAATACATAAGTACAACTTTTATGTATAACTTTGGGGCTAAAAATATAAAAAAAAAAAAATTCAAATTTAATTCGCGATGTTATTAACTTATTAGTATAAACATTATGTCAGTTGAGCTACTTTATTATTGACAAAAAGCTATAATATATTATTCTTTAGCTAATTTATTTGGACATGTAGGCATGCCATTAAGACAGTCATTTGTAAAGAAATATATATATTTTTAACAATGGGTCGAGTGTATGATAATAATATATATTTTAGTTAGATGTAGATGAAACGAACCTCAAATCTATTGGTTAAGGATACATACATTTTATGTTACTTAAACCACGCTTATTTTGGCGTGTTAAATAACATCAATATAATATACTCACGTGTCTAAATAAGTCAAAATTTAACATCAACGGTAAAATTGAAAAATGGACTGAATATTATAAATAATCGTAGCTCTGTGTATTTTTCTTTAAAAGAATACAATTTAGGTGGAGGGATTCGAATCACAAATCTCTTAATTACCAACACACTCGTATACCAATTAAGTTGTATTCAATTTGGCTTGTAGCTCTACTTTTAGTGTCCAAAAAAGTCATAATTTTAGCTCTACTTATGTGTCTAAATAGGTCAGAATGTCGCATCAATTGTGAAATTGAAAAATCGACCGAAATGTCAGAAATAATTGTAGCTCTATGTTTGTTTGTTTTTAATACAATTTAGATAGGGGGATTCGAATCACAAAACTCGTGGTTACTAACGCACTTGTAATTAAGCTATGCTCGGTTTGGGTTGTACCTCTACGTTCAGTCTATGTAATATGTTCCATTTTATTTTCTTTGAATATTTTTTGTTATATATATATGAATAGATAGATAGGGTATAACTTAACTGATTAAAGATAATTACGAACTATCCAAAATCTGGGTCCAAATTAGAACATGCCTACTTTCTCATTTTTTGCCCGCGTCTCGTTTTTTGTTGTTTCTTCTTTGTGATGATTAAATGCCCCTCCTCTTTCTCTCGCTCTCCAAGAATATTAAACCTCACAATTTATAGATAGTTTGTGTAATTGTAACCAACCACAAAATTCTAATTGATCTAATTAAAAATGGTAAGAAGGTAACCATAACAAAGCTGATTGAGGAGATTTGTGTAATTTTCTTTAAAAAATTATAAATTTAATTAAAAAATTATAAATTTAATTAAAAAATTATAATTATTAAAAAGAAAGAAGAGGGCAGGAGAGACGAAGACTCCTACAGTTACTACTCCTTGGGTCTTTCTTTCCCTTTATTATTTTTTTTTTATTTAATTAACAATGGAACTTCCTTAATCCTTCCTTCCTTCATCAACCCCATCTCTCTCTCTCTATCTCTCTCTCCTCCCTTTCTTTCTCTCTCTAAACTCCGATTCCGGCCACCTTCTTCGCCGTGGTTTCTCGTCGGAACCCGAGTCTCATTGAACTCCGGTAGATCTTCCCCATTTCAGACCAGTTCCCACCGCCGTGCCTCCATCCTCCCAATAGAAGCAGAGAAAAACCGCCATGGCTGTAAGCTACCATTCCTCTTCTCTCCTCGTTTTGACTATTTAACTCTCTGTTTCTTTTCATACTCTGTTTTAGCTGCTCCGAAAATCCCCCGGTTAGCGGGAAAATAGGGAATGAGTGTTTCGAAATTTCTATTCGAGCGAGGTGTTTTTCTTCATTTCGTTTGCTCTAAACTGAGGCCTAAGATCTTAATCAAATTCCATTTTCTGTGATGATGAACTTAAACCGAATGGTTTTTGAAGATCGAATCAAGAACTGTTCGAAAGTTGAGATATGAGATTGAACTAGAAAATCTTTCTAAATGTAATTATTTCAGTCTTGAGAGATTTAAAAATGGTTTTCTTTGTCAAAGTCCTCGTACGGATCAAATTATTGCTACTTTTTAATGTTTTTTCTTCTGTTCATATGCTGGATTTTGATTTTTGACCCGACTAGTGGTGGGTGTCACTGTGTGTTTATTTCTTGAAGAAATGTTCAATCACGAACATTTGATTCACTTTTAGAATTAAATTATTGCTACTTTTGGGTCATTCTAGTTCATCATTATAAAAAAAGATGCATACATACTTGAATATATAACAATATCTCTGTTTAGAATATAAACAAGTTGGGCTTATTAAGAAATATACATGTGAGATTTTAGTCCTTTTACTATTATTATTAAACTATTTTTGGGGTATAGGACAATTAAGTATTCTATAATCAATCATCCATTTATTTGTTCTTATCCACATCTGCTTTATATTCGTTTTTGGTTTTTTCTATTTTGAATCTTTTGAGAGGTCTTATCTCTGGATATATGTGATGTTTTTTCGAATTCCATAAAAACCAAGCTCAATTCTCCTGTTCTCAATAGTATAGTTTTTACATCGCCCATGTGAAAGATGGATTATTTGTGCAAAACGGCTTAGGAAAATCATCATTCATATTTCACATTTGAACCTTCTCTTTTTCTTACTTTTGTCTTATATTACGATTGGACTTCTTGTATTAGCTGTTTTGACATTTGGGTTCAATTTTTCTTTTATTGTAAATTCTTGAAGGGAAAGGAAAAACTATTAGGAGTGACAATATGTTATTTCATCTCAAACTTATTCATAGGCATCAATTGTGAATGGAATTTTTTGAGACCCTTCAAGCTTAGTTGAAGTTGTTGTCTTTTCATTTGGGGATCGGTTGGTAACATGAATTTGGATAATATCGATTCCTCCAAGTAGTGTTTTGAAGATCTTAGATTTGTGGTGCGTCTGTCAAGTCAGTTGTAGATAATGATATAAATGATTTAAAGGCAGCTCGAGCAATCGCAAGTTCTTGTTTCATGTTATCTACTTTGAATTTAAGCCCTTAAAAACACTTTTTTAAACACTTAAAAAGGTGTCATTTCAAGCAGATTTTGGTATTGAACTCTTCCAAAAACTTTGTTGTCAATACATCTGATCCTCTATGATCTATAACTTTCTCTATTTCTAATCGACGTGGAACTGAAATGGTTGCAAATGAAAGGATAACGAAGCTACAGTTCCGAAATTTGGTGAATGGGATGACAGGGATGCCAAAGCACCGGAGAACTACACGGCTATTTTCAAAAAGGTGCGGGAAGGGAGACAAGAACCAGGAATACGAGCATTGACGCCACCGCGGTCAATCAATAACAGCACAAACAACCAAAATCATGAACACAATCAAAAGGTAATGAAAAGCTTTCTCCCATTTCTGAACCAACCACATGAGATTATTGAGATTCTGACACCCATTATCTTACGTTGTTGTCTGCCTTTAAAACTTTTCAGAAATGCTGTTGTTTTCCATGGCCAAGAAAATGATGTTGTTCTTCAATCTTCATAAGCTGAATTTTAAAGTACATGGACATGTGAATACGTATAGATTATTTAAAGGGAGATCTGTTTGGCTGCAGCAAATCTCCTTCTGTGCCATCTAATGTAAGTGTTTGTTTGTAGGCAAATAAAGTTGTGAGCAAAGACAATAATTGTAGTGTTTGGGGTTATAATTATGAGGTTGGTCTATTTGATTAATATTTAGGGAGCATATTAGTTTATGATCATAGATGGTATTTTGAGATATTGGAAAAAATTTACTTTCTTGTGCATTTAAATTATTCCCAATAATATCTTGTTTGCATTTATCTTTACAAACCTTTATTAATCCCCTTTTATTGAGAATCCGTTGTCCCATGGCATGAACGTGATTGATCTATCATTGGAACATTCATATGAGTCGATAAAAATACGTTTCATTTAAAATTCCCAATATCTTGTTTGCATATATCTTTACAAACATCAATTAACCCCCTTTTATCGAGAATTTGTTCTCTCCACTTCCTTGTTTTGATGGAATAAGAGAGTTTCTTTGTAAATATTGTGCAACCACTATGAACTTGTATTATCAAGTTCAAAATCTGAGGTTCGATCTCACCACTCCCACATATTCAGGAAAAATGATTTTTTTTTTTAATTTTTATTATTGCAACCATTAGGAAGATGAAATATTGAAACTCAAACCTCAAAAAAAAGGGAGGGTATGTCCAACTATTTTTTAAGCTAAACTCACATTAAATAGATATATTTGTCAAACAAATTTGTATACGTATTTTTTTCAATAAACAACCAATAAAAAGTATTAGATGATTGCTAGATTATCCCAATCAGATTCATTTGAACTACATAAACAACCTTATAAATTGAGATAACCAAATCAATACTACAAGTTGTCTTTGCAAAAAATATAAAACAATTTCTTAGTTAAATTATAAGTTTTGTCATTGGATTTTTGAAGTAGGTATTTGTTTAATAGAATTTTAAACTTTTAATTTTGTGTCTAATAGATCCTAAACGTTTAAAAATATCTTGAAGTTTTAGCCAATAAACATATTCAAACTTTTTAAAATGAAAGGATCCATTAATGGCTTATAGCTTTGCTATTTGTCTATGCTTTGAATAATGAACAATAAAACGTTATCTTTGAAGTTTGAACATATAATGTAAGATCATCTCGTTTGCTCATCTTGCGGCTATTTAAATCATTTTGGATTGTATTGGAAAGCTTTCTAACCTTGAATTAAATTTTTTTTAAAAGTTCTTACAAAGAAAAAAAAAAAAAAACCCATTTAAAAGCACAAATACCAAGGACGGACAGTGAATTGGTTAGTTTGGGGGGTTATAATAGTTGGTAGACTATAATAATATGTATTTGGAGAGTAAACTATTTTAAATTGGTTATAATAGTATATGTTTGGGTGCAGATTGTTCTAGTTTGATGAGGAAATTGTAAATACTATGGGGGCATTTGGGGCACAAAATAGGTTATTATAGTCTGTAGGTTATAATAAACCGTCTGTTTTTATAGTTTGCGTTTGGGGTGCAGACTATTATAGTTTAGTTTATAATAGTCTGTGTTTGAGGTGCAGAGTATTGTATTCTGTCTTATAATAGTCTGTGTTTGGAGTGCAGATTATTATAGTCTGAATTATAACAGTAATTTGAATGTAGATTATTTTAGACCATGTGTAACTTTTTATACTACCATATTTTATAAAACTAATAATTATGCATATGAAATATGTTCCACCAATTTATACAAAATTAATGTCTTTGTAATTTATATTAAAAACTAACCACGATTTTTTTGTCATTTTCAAAGATACCTTGGTTAACATGGCCAAAAAAGGGAAAAAAAAATGCATTACTTTCGGATGCAATTTATGTGTTTCATATATAATTTTTTTTTTTTTGGTACAAGCATCTCTAAGACAATAACTAACTCATGATTGTATGATTAAAATGACCTTTTTTTTAGGTACCAATTGTACTACAAACTTAAATGCATAATTGAAACAAACTAATCATTATTCATTGTTGAAAAGCAGTCCAAAACACGGGTTGATCAAACATTCTCTTCAAGGAGGAGGTTGCAATAGTCCAACTTGAGGGCTGTGGGAACGGATAAGAAGTTCTTCGTATCTTGCACGCTGCAAAATATGATTTCATAAGCTTCACCCTCTGTCGGTTATGCAATTTAGGAATATCTTAAAGTTGGTTTACGATTTCTGCACGTAGTTCGACTTCAGTCGCTTCTCTTTCGGCCATTCTGCAATCGCCTTCAATTGGTCATTTGCGAACTCCATCATATTCCTAACAATGTCTGTCGTTTCATATTGATTCCCACTTCGCTTCCTCTTACTTCCTCTCGAAGCATTTCCTCCTTCAGTGCTTCGACCGATACGTGTTCCATGCATGTCATCCTGTGATATGTCCATTCCTTGACTAAACATCATGGGGATGTTTGGATCCTGTGATTCATGAATAGGAACTCCATCATTCATATGGTTTGGCACGTTAGACCCGACGTCCATAAAGGTCTCTGACCGTCCTCCCATAGCCCGATCCTTGCCAAAGACGTAGGCCAGATAATCATAGTATGGAATGACTTGTGTAGAAACCTCTTTGTTGCAAGATGACTCTGTATGAATGGTGAGGTGGATGTTATGATTTTGTTACCAATATTCATAAATAAATTTAAACAAAATTGTACCTTCACCCATCCATCAAATAACTCCCGCTCTGCAGTGATGTATTGGAATTCCTCATTCCAGCCAAATCCACAACAAGCTAGTCCTCTCATTTCTGCGATCGCTTGGTAAGTTATTTTCAAGGATTCGACTCAACAATCTATAGTTGGTGATCCTTGGATATTACAGTCGGGTAACTTCTCAGCCATCAAACGTTGTAGTTGTGCCAAGTAGCCAGGTCGAAACATACCATTGTCTGATCTCCATCCACCAGATGCAACCAATGCCACCAAGCACTCGACCAACTTCGCTTCTTCCTCTTTCGTCCAAGTGTGCTTCGGGGCTCTTGAGGAACTTGACATTCTAGTGTATACACGTATATATTTTAATGCAACTAAACAATAAATGACAAGTAGTTATAGCATAGCTAATGAGAGAGTTCATGAATACAGTTAAGCACAAAATATAGTAAACATAATGAGAGAGTTCTGAATGAAATCATTCACAAAGGCATTACACGCTACGCAATTCCCATTCAGTGAACATCTGTTGCACCAGTTTATCCTTCCATTGCTCCATTCATTTGAACTCTCAATATAATTTATCTCATCCCCTCAGTTGTAGCAAAGCTTGAATCCACCTCATCTAAATCCTTGGTCAGTTCACTGTTAGTCATCTCCCTATTGATAAGATTATGCAAAAGGCAACACGCCATGATGGTTAGACATTGGATATATATTGGGTAGTATGATTTTCCTCGCAAGATTGCCCATCTACCCTTCAACAACCCGAACGTTCTCTCGATGACATTTTGTGCAGAAGAATGCTTCGTGTTAAAAAATTCTCGTGGAGTTGTTGGTGCATTATCTTCTCCATGCCACTGTGAAAGATGATATCTTTCACCTCTATATGGAGCCAAAAAACCCTCCGCATTTGGGTAACTGGTATCACATAGATAATAATACCCTGTTAAACGTCCAATCGTTTCAAACCTTATATTACAAATACAATGAGTAGGAAGAGATGGTATGTGTAGCTAGTTACCTTTCGGAACCTTCAGTCTATTAGGTCATGATATGGCATCTCTGAGAACTCGAGAATCAATTGCGGATCCTTCCCACCCTGATAAGACGAACACAAAGTCGCCATTTGTATCACACACACCGAGTACATTTGTTGCAATTTCACCCTTCCTCGTCCTATACCTTGGACGATCAGTTGCACTGACATTTACCTTGATGTACATGCCATCTAATGCACCCAGACAATTCTGCATTCGAACAAAATAAGAAATATTTATGCACATACGTTCTCCTAAGAAATAAGTCACGTCGAACTAACGTTGGTGTAGTTGAACTGTACCTCAAACCATTTCCATCGCGAATCTATACACGAGTTTGTGACCGACAAAGGTTTTTTTAACAACACATCGTGTAATCGTAACACCACTAATAAAACAATGTTGAAATGCCTAAAACAGTCTCACCAGACCGTATAAATTCTCTTTGAACTATCCAGTTCTTAACGTTATGGGCTAAAATATGTAAGAACATAGCAACCATCTCCTCCACATCTATAACTTCAGTTCCAACTAATTCATCAGTTGCCTTAAGTAACTGACATAAAATGGCAAAACATCTTCTATCCATTCTTGAACTTTGACGATAACATAAATCAAACTCATGAATGAGTCGAAAGTATGCTAATTGTCTAATACGATGTCTACTGTAATGTGATATATTTTCTATCCTCCTATGGTCATTCAGTAATAACTCTAGTGTTAAAAGTAACTGGCGTTGTGACACTGTAAATATTGTCAGTATCGTAACTAGTTCTGTCCATTATGTACTAATCAATTTGGAACTGGTCCTGAAAGAAAAATTTTAGATCATAAAATAATTACAAAACTAAAAAATAAACTTAGTCAAATTCCAAAAATATTTCTTAGTCATGTTAACACTATTTTTTTTATATTACTTAAAAACCAACACTTTTTATATAACTTTCTATTAAAAAAACATTATTTTGTTAAGTAAACTTAGTCAAATTCCAAAAATAAACTTAGTCAAATTCCAAAAAGTTTTTATTTTCTAATACCATAAACTTAGTCATGCTATATATAAACATACTTTGATTTTTTTTTACCATTTATAACATTTCTTTTGTTGTCACGAAAAGAAAAAAGGGAGTGAATGTAGCTTTTGGTTGTGGATGTTAAAAATAACAAAAATTTCCATAGAAATTGTTAGTTTGTATTTGTCTCACTCCTTTGCAACACATTGATAAAACTCATTTTTATAAATTGAGAAAATAACATTGATAAAAAATGTTGAAAACACACCCGTAGTTATTTGAAAATCTTGAAATACATGCCAATTAAGAAAATAATACATACCAATTGCAAAAAATTCTCAAATTTTATAATGGTTGTTTTTGTTACTTTTTCTTATTTCATAATAATGGTTGATACTTTTTCTAATGTCCTTATTCTAATGATTGTTTTTGTTACTTTTTCTTGTTCCACCATAATAATACATACCAATTCATAATAATAATACATACCAATTGCACAAATTTCCCAAATTATATATTTTTTAGCTAATTATCATGAAAATCTATCTTTAATTTAAAGCTGCAAAATAATGAACACAAAAAAATAATAAATAAATAAAAATAAAAACAAATTACAAATATAGCAACAAATATTGGATCGTGATATTATTAAGTCAATCATCCAAATATAGCGAAAAACAAATTACAAAAGTAACAAATATAGAAACTATTAGTAAAAGTAACATATATTTAAGTGCATGTAAACACCTTAGCAGGAGAAAGTTGGTAAACAGTGTTTGATCCTGTTGATTCGTATAAGACTAACCCTAAAACATATTACAATAAACAACATTAGTACACTAGTCAGGAACCATAATAAAAAAAAATGTTGGATAAAGAGGGAGAAGGCATACCATTTGCATTTATGAAGTAGATGGAACGTGTTTGTCCTTATACTTAAAGGCAAGTGAGAGCATAAATCTAAAGTACAAAAAAACAAAAAAAAACAAAAAATAGAATAGGGTCCAACCTCAAAGTTATGAAATTCATTCATTGAAACTTGAATTTCAGATAATATCATGAATATGATAAATGAGAAACCAACCAGATGAATGCAATAAACAGTACCAACAAAATGAGAAACCAACAAGATGAATGCAGTAAACCAATAAGAGAAATAACACAGAATAAGAAAATGTTGGAGACAAGAGAAATAACACAAAATAAGAAAATATTGGAGACAAGAGAAATAACATACCAATTGCATTAAGCAAGTAGATGGAATGGGTTTGGCCTAAGTTGAAGTGAAGTGAGATACATATATATAGTTGTGTGAATACAATAAATAGTAAACTAACAACCACTGCCAGTAAATATATAATAGATCATCCAAAAAAGGGGATATGGCAATGATGAATACCATAAACAGTACCTAACAACTACTGTTCATCAATATACAATAAATCATCCTAAAAATAGGGGATATGCTAATGATGAATGCAGTAAACAGTACCTAACGAGCGCTGTCAATCAATATACAATAAACGATGGTCAAATGGAGGTCAAAATTACAAATTGGACAACCAATGGACAAACAGAAACTGAAATGAACAAATTTGTCCACTGGTTTACAAAATTTTTCAGAGACAGTAGTAATTCAAAGCAATTTGGACAACCAAAAGACAAACAGATTGTGATATTTTCAAAGACAGTAGTAATTCAAAGCAAGAGAATGAATTCAGTAGAATGGATAGCATAATTTGGAAGCAAAATAATTGAAAGCAAAATAAGGAACATCAAATAATTTGTCCACTAATTTACAAAAATTTGAGCTAAAATTGGAAAAAAAAAAATCAAAACCTCATCATCGGCTGGAAAAGGGAAAACGAAGACTACCTTCGACCTCCCCCCTTTCCAAGCTCAAAATCTCGACCTCCCCTCTACCAAGCTCCAAGGCCTATTTCGATAGAGTGAGAAGATTGAATAAAGAAGAAAAGGCAATCAAAGTTTTGGGGCGGCAAGAGAGAGATTGTTTGGAGCGGCAAAGGGAAGAGATACGATCTATAGATCTGTGAAATGCGAAACCAGATATGAAGATGACACCAAAACCAGATCTGAAGCCAGGGAAGTAAAGAGAAGGAAGAACGAAACCAAATATGAAGTTGGAAAAGTAAAGAGAAGGAAGAACGAAGCCAGATCTAAAGCCGGAGATGTAAAGAGAAGGAAGAATAAAACCAGATCTGAAGCCGGAGAAGTAAAGAGAAGGAAGAACAAAACTTGAGCATAGCGTTCGATTGGACAAGAAAGGAGAAAAATCGAGTGAGAACGATCGGACAGGAATGCGATGGAGAATAGAAGAGATAGAAACAGTGTATCGTGGGGGTTGGGAACAGTTCTCCTAGGGTTAAAGTGTGAAGTATAATTAGAGCTCCAACTAAAAAATGTTGGAGCCTCAAACAAATAGTGGGCTATTATAGCCCACTCCACCTCACTCTAATCTTAGGCCCAAACATGCTATAAGGTAACAAAGAGTAAAAGAGAGGATAAGTAGGATATAGCAAACACTATAAAAAGAGTAAAAGAAAGGATAAGTAAGATAAAATAAACGCTATAATAGAAAGGGGTTTGAAATAATACTATTATAGTCAATCGTAGGTTATAATAGTTAGAAATAACTATAGTTCATTCCACACACTTGAAGTTGGGCCCAAACAACCCTTATATTCAAGTCGAACATATAATACAATTTTTTTTTTTTTAAAAAAAGGTAAACGAGGCAGGGTGGGGATATTGAATTAGAGAGCCACAATATATAAGTATTTCCACTAATGTATATACACATGTCTTAACTTGTCATTTAAAGCATAAATCGACCTATTAAGGCATACATCTTTAATCAATAACCCTAAAATTTGAATCTTCAAGAATTTCAAATTTTTGATTTTTCGACTTCATTTGTTCTTTAATTAAGAAAATATTAAAAAAGAAAAAAAAAAAAAAAAAAGGTCCAAGATACAAATTCAGTTGCTCTTTCACACGTTCAAATGTTTAAAATACGGTTGTTGACAAAAATTTCAAGATCTAAATCTCATGAAAATGTCGATGAAAATATTAATAAAATATTATAGGTATTCAAATGACCTGACAATCCGAATAACTTGGACTATCCAACTCAAATTATAAAGGTAGGGTTGGGTTAGTTTTAATTTTAGATTGGGTTAGGTTGATTTTTTTAATGTTTTCCTCGGGTTGGGTTGGGTTTGGGTTACACTCTTAAAAATTCGGGTTGACCTAACTCAACCTGAATTTCTAATATTATTAAAATATATATTACTATGAATATTATAACTTATATATAAATTGTTATGATGTTTGCTTGAAGTTTGTAATAAATATCTTGAATTTTGATATTTAACATTTGAGTTTTAATGAAATTTTAGTTATTAATATGTGTTATAGACAATTTTAAGTATTTTAAGCTAATAAAAAATACTAAAAAAGAAAAGGAAAAAAAATCCAACAACCCAACCCAATCTAACCCTTAAAATTTGGGTTGGAGACCATATTTAGGTCATTTGAGTAACTAATTCGAGTTGCTCCAAAAATTATACTAACCCAACCCAACCATGTATACCCCAAAAATTCAAGAAAATGTTTAAACTGATAAATAAATATTTCGCGCTTTTTAAATAAGCTAAAAAGTTTATTATTCATGTTATATTCACATTAATGTTATTTCTTTGCTTATATTCTATGTTTCATAGATTTTTGGAAAATTGTCAATTTACACCCCTAAACTTTGAAGATGTATCCATTTAAACCTGAACTAATAGTTGTATCAATTAAAACCCTGCAAATTTGTAAGTTATCAATTAATGACCTCTTTTGAACTTAGTATAAAAAATATCGTACGAAACATATAATTGTTTTAAATTAAATTTCTAAATTGTTAAAAGTGAATCAATCTAGACTCGTTATTAATATTATATTTGAAAAATCATCCCTACATTCAATTCTTACATATCTGTAGACTTTTTCAAATGTTAGATTGTTGAAATAAATGGTTAGAATTGATGCATAGACAATTTCCAAAGAAATTTTGTTATTGAGAGTCTAAAATGATTCGCATATGAAAGCTTAGGAGTTTAATTAATAAAATTATAAGTCTCACATAATGTTTATCTAAATAGAACATAGTTGAGGGTATAAATTGATGCACTTATGAATGTTCATAGTTTAAATTGATACAACTCCCAAAATTTAAGAGTGTATTTTTTTTTTTTTTTTTTTGAAAAAATGAGAATCATCAAGAATTAACAAAATCTAGAACAAGTTCCTTAAGCACAGTAAAGGAGACCCAACGGGGCAAATAAGATGTCTGCCAAATAACAACTTCTTCCAAACTAGAAAAAGAAACACCCACAAAAGCATACTCAAAATCCCCATGACTAAATGCTAGATGGAAAAGGAGAAGAGTTGCTCCGCCACTCAGAGAAAGAATTGAGAACAAGCCGAATCGCCAACAATTTCAAATTCGTAATCAATCAAGATTTGTTGATCTGGGCACATCCAACAAGGATCAGAGATCCAACAGAGTCACCAGCAACTCAACAACTCCACTCATTCCACTGTAATGGCACCAAGATGTGCCCGTGTTCATCCTCTAGTAGTTCATTGCTAGGGCATTCTAACGCTTATGACATGGTTGGATTTCAACACTATCACTTGCCTATGATGTACTTATAGCACTAGTGATCTTGACACAATGCTTCATAATTCTAGAACTCATCTGACTCAACTTCAACTTTTGGTTGCTTGACATTTCTATGGTTTCTACCATGCCCACATAATGACAACACCATATAAAGATCCTTCTTCTCAGGATGTTCAATAGATCCTCCCACCTTATCGCCACACCCTCACCAACCCTAAAATCGATAAAAAAGACGTGTAAGGAAGGAAGAAATGCATACCAAACTTTCCTAGAGAACTCACACTCCTACATTAGATGCTCTAAAACATCCACGTGCTTCTTGCAAAACAAACATAATAGATTGGTATCAATGCCTCTTTTACAAATGTTACCTATCCAAGGGATAATATCGATAACAATCTTCCAGATAGTTATCTTGATTCTCGAGGTTATTGGGATTGATGTCCTAAATCTTTTGTATTTTCGTAGTTTGTAAACATTGTATAAACAGTTTGTTAATAATAAAATAGTTGTTATTTTATGATCATACATTCAATCCAATAAACTAAGATCCTAGGTTATTTTATATAATTTAAACATGTATGTGGAGACATATGGATGGATCGTGTTTAAATGATAACCTAAACTGTCTGTGATAGACAGATAAGGCTAGGTATTTGGTGAAACTACGGATACGACCCGCTTTGTAGATATTACAAGTGTTGTAAACTGCTACAAATGATCTGATCCTAATAATTCATGTATAAGACTGGACTACGAAATTATTGGTCTCATTATATAACACCATTAATGGTATAGACTTACATTTCACCAAGAGTTCAGCTGTCAGTCTTTAGTGGAGTGCCTAGCAGTTAACGGATGGTGGATCCCGTAACTAAAGATTTTAGTTAGTTATTCACGTAGCTTTTGAGCTTCAAGCTACAGGTCCATAAGATCCCCTTGGTAGCTCAATGGATTTAGCTGAGGATCAGTTCTTGGTGTTGTTTTGAAATATTCAAATTGACAAGAGGTATTTTTATTATATATGATATAATCGGCATGATGTATGAGATACATCTAGTGGAGAATTGATGTAAATGAGATTTACATTAAGTACCATGGAATAGAAAAAGAACTATGGTTTATATGTTTCATGAGATGAAATATTAAAACTATAGGTTATAAATATAGTATGATAAGTTGGTTATCATTTATATTTATAATAATATTAATTATTGGATAATTAATTTTTTTTCTTTAATAACAAATTGAGTGGGTGGTTATTGGATTTTCATGGTAACCGTGAGATAAAAGGAAAATGGTTTTCCTAATTTTAGAAGATTTACAAACTGTTGAAATTTTTTTCATAAAAAGTTTTGGAGATCTCTTTCTCGGCGAAAAAGGATCTCACGGAGTTGTAAAGTAAATATAGATTTACTAAACGACGGCTTGGGCGAGCTAAACAATCGTGCAGTGGCGAGCTAAACGATCGTGCAATATTTACCAAACGATCGTATACCTTTTGCTAAACGATTGCTTGCCCAAAGTAAACGATCGTGTAATGTCTATAGGTGAAAGACCAAGCTAAACGATGAGCTAAACGATCGCTTAACTTTTACTAGACGATCGCATAGCTTTAGCTAAACGATTGGGCATTGAACTATACGATAGGTCTCCACCATCTCCCATTTGCCCAGTCGTGTACACGATCAGTGTTTCCTCCTTCTACCTCATATCAAGTCCGAACAGAGCCCACCCTCTGGATTCTCACACTGAGAATACCAAGGTAGCCTTGTTGGTGGTGTCATACTCAACTCGACACCGTCGAGGTCCGTTGGAGGTCGTTCGTGCGATTGTTGAGGAGTACGTGGCCGAGGCGATCATTGAGGACGAGGCGAAGTGTTCGTGCTTTGTTGCGGTAATGTTGATCGAGCGTTCGTGATTACTGTTGTTCGAGCGGTTATGCATAAAAGAGCATGGAGACGCATCTTTAAATGTTCGTAAAGTTTGCTCTTTGTTCATTTGAGTTTTCATGTTGTAATTTCTATATTAATTGCATAATTGTTTGTTTTGTATTCGACTATAAATGTAATGTTCATTCATGATTGTGATTTGGAATAACTTTTTTTTTCCGCTGCTCATGGAATCTCGGATTTGATTTCCTTCAATTGGTATCAGATCCAGGTTCTCTGATATTCCAAATTACAACTCTGAATTGAATGCATTTTACAGTTGTGGTGGGTTTCTGCATTTGTGGTTAATCGTTTTCTGCATCTGTGGTTGCGTTGATGAATGTTTTGGGTTTAAATTGCCTTTTTGTTAAAGCTTTCGGTATTACAAAGTGTTAATTGTAAGGGTCACTATGTTTTTGGGCGAAATTAACTTTGCAATCGAGTTTGTAATTAAAAAAGTTTGAGTTCGTCAAGTTGTTCGTGATGAAGCTTCGATGCATGGCGATGCGGTTCTCAACAAAAAAGAAGACCAAGCGTTGGTCGGATCATGTAGCCTCAGGTAAACAATCGTTGGAATTTAACTAAATGATCGTTTAGCTAATGCTAAGCAATGGGGTAAATCGTTTACCATATCGCGTAACGTTGGTTGCCTGATCGCATAGGCACTGAAGGTAGACAATCATAGTGGGATTATGCGATGCTCGTCATTTAATCGAAGGCGCGCGCTAGACAATCGTGTAGTTAGCAAGCTTCATCACTACCTATGATATCGCACGTATACAATACGGAGCGCGCTAAACGATCGTGTACTTCAGGCTTCATCGCTTTGTACAAGTACACGATCGTGTAGTAACAGCTAAACGATCATTATACGTGATTGGGCCATGATGGTTTTGGCAAGATTTTTCTATACAATCGTATAGTAAATGCTAAACGATCGTTTAGCTCTGGGAGCGCTGGTAAACAATAGAGCAAAGCGTTTTTTTTATCGTGTAGACAATCGCGGGATGCTTAGTACACGATAGTTGGAGAAGCGATGCTTTGCCCGAGCGGTTCAAGATCTGGTTCGCCTGTTTGAACCAGAACTCCTTGTCTTTGTAATAGTTGGCTTTATTTTTGTGTTTTTAAGGCAATTTCACCCGGTTCATCAACTTTTATTGCTTATACATGTAATGTATGGTGCTTATATGTCAAAGTGTTTGTCATATAGTTAAAACCCACCGGTTGTGCAATTATTCATGCATCATGTATTATAAATGTTATAATATTGCATGAAGAAATTACTTGAAAGCATGCGCATGCATCATGAAATATAAAAGTTATATTTTACATGCAGTGAACATTAACATGCATCATCCTTTTATTATAAGTGTTATAGTCTAAGGGTGAATGGAAGCATGTTTTGCTTGTTTCATTGTTGTTTTGTATAAGTGTTATATAAAAGAAGTAGCAATGATTGGACAATGCATTGAGCATGACATTTAGGCTGTTTATAAACGTTATTAATGCCTTGCATGTGTTAGCTTTTCATTGTGCTGGTTGTTTCTGTTTATAAGTGTTATAAAGGAAACTAGACCTAAAATTGATAATTCAGAGTTGCATGTGGACTTAGGGTGAACTCAAGTTTTTTAAAAGGGTTTTAAAATTGGATTGAGATATACCTAAGTTCAAGTGGTTCTAAAGAGTTTAGTAACCTAGATTAATCTTTTAAAATCGGTTTAATAGGATTAAGTTGGTTGAATAAAAGTTTAAATTTGTTGTAAACCTACTTATAAGGGACCTTTTGTCTAAGGCGAGTTTCTGGCTAGGTTGGGTTCTTAAGTTGATGGAAACATAACACCCCTACTTGGGAACCTACTTGGAAAGGTGAATTAGATAGATTTTCAACAAGCATTCGACAATTTTGTCAAAGATTCCGTTAAAGAGTTTAATGGATAATGATCAAAAGTTGTTTCACTATCCAAGGTAAATGTTACTCTTGAGAAAACCTAAAAGTCACTTAGTTAAAATCCTTAGCCATGTTTTTTCTAAGTAAGCTAAATCCTAGGTTATAAAATACTCAGTAGAAGGAAGAGGCGTATCAGATATGTCTATGATTCCACCCTATCCATGTATGTTCACACCATGAGATTCATGCTTGGCCTCATGGTGCCCAGGATGCATCCCCCTTCGGATGGTGTTTACATGAGTCAATATCAAGGTGAACGGAGAGAGTATTTATAGTATGTGGGTGAAGAGTGTGTGTCAACACGTCCTATGGTCTCTGTCATTGGTTCACACTGTGAGATCATTCTGTAATCCCTTGTGTCGCCTTTGGTGTGTTCCCATTCGGATGGGTTTTGTGCAGTTGGTCAATATCAAGGTGAACTCCATAAATGGATAGGGTCGCTTTAGGTTTTGGCCCAATCGGATTTTTTCCCTTTGGATTGCCCTTTTGGGATGGACCTCTAGGGCTTAAAATGATAGGTGACACTTACAGGAGATTGTTAAGCAAGTTAATGATCTCTTGGCCAAACCAATGATGGCTAGTCATTATAGGAGCAAAAGTTGTTCTGATATTAATGACTGGTTGAGAACTTCTCAATTCAGAGGAGGGATAATTGACCTCCCTTTGACGGCTTTTGTCCTAAACCTTTGAAGCGTCATTGCGAAACTAGATGTCACACGGGGTTCATGTTAGTTTTTCTAAAATCTTATTGGATGTTGATTTGTTTTACAACGGGTATTTGCTTAAAACCTAACGTAGATCAATGTGTTTTTCTTTTCAGTAACTCGTTAGTATTTCCGTTTAAAGTTTTTAAAAATGACTAATTACTTATGGTGGATAGAATCGTGTGAAACAAATTTCGTGGCAAACGAACTCGAACCCACTACTCTCCACAAGAAGAGACAAGACAGTAAATATGATTTATTGGTCTTGGAGACGTGTTTGGTAGAGAATGATGATTCTACCTGGATCCTCGATTCAGGTGCTACCAATCATGTCAGTTCCTCTTACCAAGGATTCAGTTCGTGACAAACGTTGCCACAGGGAGAGATGACTCTTCGAGTCAGTACTGGTGAGGTTGTTTCAGCTGTTGTTGTAGGCAGGTTGAAGTTATTTATTGACAAGAAACGTTATTTGTTACTGGATAATGTTTTTGTAGTTCCTCATATTAAGAGGAACTAATCTCGGTTTCTTGTCTAATTGAACAAGGCTATATCGTCTTCTTTTATGAGAATAAAGTGTTTATTTTCAAGAATGGAATAAAGATTGGTTATGGTTCAATGGAAAATAACTTATATGTACTAAGGCCATTAGTCATAAAAGCCTTGTTTAACACTAAAATGTTCAGTACGACAACAATAGCTAAAAGACCAAAGGTTTCTCCAAAGGAAAACACCCATCTTTGGCATCTTAGGTTAGGTCACATCAACCTCAATAGGATTGAGAAGTTGGTGCAAATTGGACTTCTAAAGAGTTTAAAAGAAAACTCCTTGCCGGTATGTGAATCATGCCTCGAAGGCAAGATGACCAAACATCCTTTTACTGGAAGAGGTTACAGAGCCAAGGAAGCCTTGGAGCTTGTACATTCAGACCTCTGTGATCCGATGAATGTTAGAGCTCGAGGTGAGTATGAATATTTCATCTCTTTTATAGATGATTATTCAAGGTTTGGGTATCTCTTCCTAATGTAACTTAACTTTGAAGCCCTTGAAAACTTCAAGGAGTATAAGGCTGAAGTTGAAAACTTATTAGGTAAGAAGATAAAAACACTACGATCTGATCGTGGTGGAGAGTATATGGACCTCCAATTCAGAACTATATGATAGAACATGGGATTGCGTTCCAACTCTCGGCCCCTGGTACACCTTAGTAGAATGATGTATCAGAAAGGAGAAATAGAACCTTGTTGAACATGGTTCGGTCTATGATGAGTTATGCTCATCTTCCATACTCGTTTTGGGGTTATGTAGTGCAGACTGCATGTTATATCCTGAACAACATTCCCTTGAGAAGTGTTTCTAAAACACCTTTTAAGTTATGGAACAGTCGTAAAGGTAGTTTACGCCACTTCAGGATTTGGGGCTGTTCGGCACATGTGCTAGTGACTAACCCGAAAAAGTTGGAACCGCGTTCGAAGGTTTGCCTCTTTGTTAGCTACCCCAAGGAAACGAGAGGAGAATACTTCTATGATCCGAGTGAGAAAAAAGTGTTTGTTTCCACAAATGCTATCTTCTTGAAAGAAGATCACATGAGGGATCATAAGCCACGAAGTTAGCTCGTTTTACATGAGATCTCAAGTGAGACCGAGACTGCTGAGGGTTCAACAAGAGTTGTTGAATAGCCGACAGATCAACAAGATTTGTTGAGGTCGGAACGTCTAGTCAACCAGCTCAAGAGTTGAGACTGCCTCGACGTGGGAGAGTCATGAACCCATTGGATCACTACATGGATTTGACCGAGGCCCAAAACATCATTACGAATGATGGGGTTGAGGATCCGTTGTCTTTTAAGAAAGCAATGGAGGATGTTGACAAATATGAATGGGTTAAAGCCATGAACCAGAAAATGGAGTCTACGTACTTCAATAACATCTGGGAGCTTGTTGATCCACCTGATGGGGTAAGACCTATTGGGTGTAAGTGGATCTATAAGCGAAAGAGAGGTGTAGATGGAAAGGTGCAAACCTTTAAGGCTAGACTCGTGGCAAAGAGTTATACCCAGGTTGAGGGAATTGACTATGAGGAAACTTTCTCACCTGTTGTCATGCTGAAGTCTATCAGAATTCTTCTGTTCATAGCCACATTTTATGATTTTGAAATATGGCAAATGGACATCAAGACTACTTTTCTTAATGATAATCTCGAGGAGACCATCTATATGACTCAACCATAGGGGTTTATCGTTCCAGATCAAGTGCAAAGAGTTTGCAAGCTTAGTAGGTCCATTTATAGGCTGAAACAAGCATCTAGATCTTGGAACATTAGATTTGACAATGTTGTCAAGTCGTTTGGCTTTGACCAGAATGTTGATGAGCCTTGTGTTTACAAGAAGATCATCAACAGCTCAGTAGCTTTCCTGGTACTATATGTGAATGATATCCTACTCATTGGGAATGATGTAGGGTATCAGACTGACATTAAGAGTTGGCTAGCTGCCCAGTTCCAAATGAAAGATTTGGGTGAGGCACAATATGTTCTCGGGATCCAGATCATTCGGGATCGCAATAACAAACGGTTAGCCTTGTCTCAGGCATCGTACATTTATCAAATGTTGATAAGGTACAGGATGCAGGATTCCAATAGGGGTTTGTTACCCTTTATGTATGGAATCATTCTATCTAAGGATCAATGTCCTAAGACACCTCAAGAGGTTGAGGAGATGAGATGGATTCCCTATGCTTCTGCTGTATGAAGCTTGGTGTATGCAATGTTGTGTACTAGACCCGACATTTGCTATGCAGTAGGGATTGTCAGTCGGTATCAGTCCAATCCAGGATTTGATCACTAGACGGCGGTCAAGATGATCCTCAAGTATCGTCGGAGAATAAGGGACTACATACTCATGTATGGAGATAAGGATATGATCCTTATAGGATACACAAACTCTTACTTTCAGATCGATAGAGATTCTCGCAAATCGACATTAGGGTCAGTGTTTACTTTGAATGGAGGGGCTGTAGTCTGACGAAGCATCAAGCAAAGATGCATCGCAGACTCTACTATTGAAGTTGAATATGTAGTGGCTTGTGAAGCAGCTAAAGAGGTTGTTTGGCTTAGGAAGTGCCTTTCAGATTTGGAAGTTGTTCTAAATATGGATTTACCTATCACTTTTTATTGTGATAACAACGGGGCTGTGGCAAATTCAAAGGAGCCTCAGAATCATCGTCGGGGTAAGCACATAGAATGGAAGTATCACCTGATCAGGGAGATTGTGCATCGCGGTGATATGATAGTCATGAAGATCGCATCGGAGCACAATGTTGCTGATCCCTTTACAAAGGCCCTTACGGCTACAGTGTTCGAGGGTCACCTGGAGAGTCTGGGTCTGCGGAACATGCGGCATCTTGTTTAGGGCAAGTGGGAGATGATACTGAGGTATGCCCTAATTTATTGTATATTATACATTTTTTTATTGTATAGTACATTAGTCTCCCGAGTCATTAGAACAAGTGGGAGATTGTTGGGATTGGTGTTCTAATTCTTCCGGAGTCTCGTTTTTTTGTAAAAATACACATTGTTTAATAAATAAAATAAGTGTTATTTAATTATGGCATTTACTCATATCTAATAAACAAAGCTCTTTGGTTATCTTATGTGAACTTAAACACGTATATGTGATATACAAGTGGATCATGCATTAAGTGATAACCTAGATAAGTTAGTAGTATAAGGATTAAGGTGGGATACCTAATCCTAGTGACACTACGGGTACGACCCGCATTGTAGAGGTTTGCAAGTGTTCTAAACTATTACAGATGGTAGATCCTGACCATTCATGTGGAGACGTGCGAGTGGGGGTGTCCTATACAAAAAGTTTATATAAGACCTGAACCACGAGATGACTAGACTCTGTATATAACGTCGTTGATACTAGAGACTTGCATCTCACCTAAACGACCATAGGTGACACGAACTCAATCCTGAGTGTTTTGGGAACTCCTGCCTTTGAGGGTGGTTCTTTGATTAATATGGGTGAGAGTGGCCAGATTACCAACTTAACGTGCCTATCTTTTTGGGGACTTGTCTGATCTGGAAGTTGGGAACTCAATCCAACAAAATGGAATTCACTCATTTCCCAAAGCAGGGATAAGTAAAGAGATTGCTCCCTTAAGGGCTGATTTCGGGGCTTGAACATAGTGGTCATAGCTTCTCTTTGGAAGAGAAAACTCAGTCATAGTAGGACTATGACTTATGCTCATCAGAGGGAACAGTGGTACTTAAGGAAACAGATCTAACTATAGAAGCATAACAGTTATTGGCCCAGCTGTACTTACAAGCGATCTGTGAAGGGTTTTCGCACTGCTGATTGGTTAAGATGGACACATAATATATATGTAGTAAAGAGAGTTCAATTATCGGTCTTTAGTGGAGTGCCTGACAGTTAACGAATGGTGTATCTCGTGACTAAAGAGTTTAGTCAGTTATTCACGTACCGTTGGAGCTTCGAGCTACAGGTCCATAAGATCCCCTTGGTAGCTCAATGGATTTAGTTGATGATCAGTTCTTGGTGTTGATTTGAAATGTTCAAATTGACAAGAGGTATTTTTATTATATATGATATAATCGGCATGATGTATAAGATACATCTAGTGGAAGATTGATGTAAATGAGATTTATATTAAGTACTATGGAATAGAAAAAAAACTATGGTTTATATGTTTCGTGAGATGAAATATTAAAACTATAGGTTATAAATATAGTATGGTAAGTTGGTTATCATTTATATTTATAATAATATTAATTATTGGATAATTAATTCTTTTTCCTTAATAACCAATTGAGTGGGTGGTTATTGGATTTTCATGGTAACCGTGAGATAAAAAGAAAATGGTTTTCATAATTTTAGAAGATTTACAAACTGTTGAAATTTTTTTCATAAAAAGTTTTGGAGATTTCTCTCTGCGCGAAAAAGGATCTCACGGAGTCGTCAAGTAAATATAGATTTACTAAACGACGAATTGGGCGAGCTAAATGACCGCGTAGTATTTACCAAATGATCGTATAGCTTTTGCTAGACAATCACTTGCCCAAAGTAAACAATTGTATAGTGTCTGTGGCAACAGACCGAGCTAAACGATCGCATGACTTTAACTAAACAATTGGGCATCGACCTATATGATAGGTCTCCGCCATCTTCCACTTGCCCAGTTGTGTACATGATTGGTGTTTTCTCCTTCGTCTACCTCATACCAAGTCCGAACAGAGCCCACCCTCTGGATTCTCACACCGAGAATACCAAGGTAGCCTTGTTGATGGTGTCATACTAAACTCGACACTGTCGAGGTGCGTCGAGGGTCGTTCATGCTATTGCTGAGGAGTTCGTGGCCGAGACGATTATTGAAGACGGGCGCAAAGTGTTCATGTTATGTTGTGGTCGTGTAGATCGACCTTCGTTGTTGCTGTTGTTCAAGCGATTGTGCACAAAGGAGCGTGGATACGCATCTTCAAATATTCGCAGAGTTTGCTTTTTGTTCATTTGAGTTTTCATGCTGTAATTTCTATATTAATTGCATAACCTCTTGTTTTGTATTCGACTGTAAATGTAATATTCATTCATGATTATGATTTGGAATAACTTTTTTTTTTTCCGTTGCTCATGAAAATCTCATATTCGATTTCCTTCAATTACCAACTCAATATGCCTACCATTTTGGGGATTTGTCTAGGGGGAGTTGGAAATTTACTCATTACCTGATGTCGAGATATGTAGATAAATTGCTCCCTTAAGGGTTGATTCCGGGGCTTGAACAATGGGGCTGTACCCTCTTCTGGCCCGAGAGGGACTTGATCATAGTTGGACTATGACTTATTGTTTATTAGAGGGATTAGTGGTACTTAAGAAGTTAGGTGTAACTATAGGGGCAAAACGGTAGTTCTAGCTCAATTGTACTTACGAGCAATTTGTGAAGGGTCATCGCACTGTTAACTAGTTATATATAATGGATACAGAAATATATTTGTAGTGCGAAGAGTGCAGCTGTCGGTTTTTAGTGGAGTGACCGACAGTTAATGAATGTTGGGTAATTTAATTAAAAAAATTAATTAATTATCTAAGTATCATTGGAACTTCAATCTACAGGTCCATGAGGCCCCCTCTGTAGCTCAACGGGGATTATAGAGAATTAATTTTGGATTAATTTGAATTGTTCAAATTAATTTAGGGAATTAGTTATATATTATATAATTAATTTAATTGATTATATGTGATATAATTAACACAATGTATTTGATACATTATAATATATTTTATTTCAAGAGGAATTAAATATTTGAATATGATTAAAATATTATTTATATGGATGAGATTCATATAATTGAATTTAGTATAAATATGATGTATATTAAATGTCATGTAATAATGAGAGAAAATACAAACTATAGGTTATATTGTATGTTATACAATATAAAAGCTATAGGTTATATATTATATTTGATATAACATATATATATATATATATATATATATAATAAGTTGGTTATTGTATTTATATATATTTATAAATTATTTAATTTATTTTTTTGAATTAAATTAAATGATGGAGTTATCAGAATAACTCCCTCCCTACTTTTCTCTCCTTCACATAATGGGGTTGGGGGGTTACGTGAGAGATGGTCTTACACTGGCTTCTTTTTTCCTGGAATTGACAGAGAAGAAAGACCTCTCCTTCTTCTTCTTCCTCTCACCATCTTTCCCTCTTCCAAAATTGTGCAGAGTCCACCACTCCTGCATATTCTCATTCCTAAAAGAATACAAAGGTTCTCAAATGGTGTTGCCCATTTGGGTTTTCAATTTTGGAGTTCGAAGCGTTCGTGATCGTGGATTGAGAGAATTACGCGATGAAGGTATTCTTCAAGGGTATGTATTTTTCTTCCCTATTTCTCAAATAAGTATGCTGTAATTTTAGTTTATAATGCATAATCTTTTGTTTCTGTTCTGTAATTTTATAATTATGTGAAAATTAAAATTGGGAACGATCCCCGCTTTCGCTGTAGAAACTTCACCGGTTCCTTTCAGAGGCAACACTTAATTTTCAACAAAGTCTCCATTTAGTTTGACCAAAGAAAGATTCAACCCTGATGCCACACTATTTCCCTCTTCCATCACAACAAGGTGGTAAGCACTTTTTATCGAAAAGAAACCTATGGGGTCCAGTCCCCAAATAATTTCATCTCTAAAACTCCCCCTGATATGGATATTACGAATATAGTAGACATACAGAGGATCAAAGCTCGTTAAGATTCTATCAACTTCCAATCCCATTCACCAACAACTCTCTGACTCTCTTGTCTTTGAGATCCACTACAATCCTAAACGAAATTCTAGAACCTTTTGAGTTCAACCATAAATCTTGGTTAATGACTTAATATAAATGCTCGTCCCATTACCAACTTTTCATTTGTATATTTCTTGTAACAAATCCATAACCCATACAATGTTTCTCCACATCAGAGAGGGATTGCATCCAAGAGATGCATTGAAAAAATCACCAACCTTGAAGTATACACCTTTGAGGACATTAGCAAGCAGGCTGCTAGGATATCTTATAACCCTTTTGCTTGTTTTTGGCTAGCATGACGTGGTCGAACAATCTTATCTCTAAAACTCATCACTCTCGCATCTTTGATGTAATAGAGCTTTTTCCAACTCAACTAATGTGCTTTTTACTTATTCGTCGAACACAAATCCTGTTGATATCTTCGCAAATGTTCATTGGAAGCTTGAAGCAGCTCATCGTATAAATCAGGATGGCCTGGGCTATGGAATTAATAAGAACTTCCTTACCTCTCGTAGAGAAAAACTTCTCCTTCCACCCATGAAGATGAAGGAACTCTTACTCAAGAGTACCTACAAGCGAAAGCGGATCTTTCCAATTCATAGTGAAGAATTACCACATATACATTCAAACATACTAAAATGCATTCATAATGCTAAAGAGATCGAGAGATCATACCAGTTGAAGACTTCTTCTTTATAGCAAATCTAAAACTCAATCGTTTACCTCGAACAGTCTTCACACGAACAGAAGGAAACGAAGATGACACCACCACTCAGAGCCCTCAGTATTCTTTGAGTGAGAATCCAAAGGAAAGGCTATGTTCGGATTTGGTAGAGGGAAAGAAGAAGAGAGATCGTATACAACGATCAAGCAAATGGGAGATGAGCCCGTCTATCGTATAGACAAAATGTTTGATCGTTTAGGTGAAGTATGCAACTCGTTGAGGAGAGTGGTAAGGGAGTAGTCCACTTTGTTAAGAATCGTATTGCTAACAAAGTGGAGCAAGCTCTACAGCAATGAAGGCAAGATAATGCTAACCTGACTGCCCTCATCGATTTTAGACCCATTCATCTCCGCCACGTTAAAGTGGACCATCATATTCAACACGTGTTCACGAACAGAGGTGCCTCCTCCATTTTAGAGCTGAAGATGTGTTTCAGAGCCTCATGCTTGAGCTGTCCAGACAGCTTTCCCAACATTCCCCGCAAGGACTCCATGATCTCATGTGCTGAGACCATGGACTCATGTTTCTTGGCCAACACGTCACTAAAACTAGCTAAGATATAGGCTCGGGTCTTCTCGTTTGCCCGTGTTCAACGCTCATACGCCGTCCGAACATTTAGAGTAGTGTTTTTAGGTGGAATAGGAGGACATTCCTCTGTAAAGACAAACTTCAGATCCTCGATGATGAGTATCGTCGTGAGCATATGTTTCCAACTTAAATAGTTTTGGCCATTCAGTTTTTCGGCGCTAAGTAAACTGATAGTGGTTGTACCCATTAAAAACCGTTGTTGAAAAAATGAATAACCTTTCATAAGACTTTGCAAAAACCACGTTTTTTAACCAATTAGTTTTAGTAAAGAAAATTCCAAGTACCCTAAGTGATAAGACTTCTATTTTGCAATGATGCCCCAGCAAGGCAGGACAAACGTCACCGGTGGGGTGATCAGATGTCTCTTCACTGGGATGAGACATTCTCAACCATTAACAGGAACCAACTCTTGGAACTGAACGAAGTAGCCACCATTTGTTCGGTCCTGAACTGTTAACCCTTAACAATTTCGCGTAAGTGTAACCCCTTGTTTTCGGCCCTAGAGTCCCGCCCTAATGCACCCACCGTAGGGAAAAAGTATATTAGAAAAAGAGACTAAGTAACCTTATCCTCTTACAGAAGATCAAATAAATAAACGCGCAAAACTGCCATTCTATAGGGGGACACGCCAAGGGTGCCACGAGGTGATGCGCAGAAACTTTATTCAATCTAACGAGAGAGACCGTGGGATATGTTGTCGCACTTCCCACTCCCACTTATTATGAACATTCTCTCAATCCACCTTGATATTGATCTACCCAAACACCATCATTTAGGGGGACACTCCCAGGGTGTCACGAGGCCGAGGATATATCTCACGGTGTGGACTATGAGGGAGAAACACGAGAGGTGTAAAGGAAGCATCAAATGCCCCAAGTCCCTCCCACCGAATGTTCTACCTAAGGGTTTATTAACCTAGACAATTTGGCTACTGATTATAATCTAAGTCATTTATTAAGTTTGCTAAAAAACAACTTTTGTCTTTGAAACAAAAAAACAAGCCCAAGTAGTCACATTAAACTCTTTAATGGACTGGCCTTAACTTGCATGCATGCATCAAATCTATCTAAAACACCTTTCCAGGTAGGTTCCCAGGTAGGAGTATTCCGTTGCCGTCACCTTAAATACCCCAGCCTAGACAGAACCCGCCTTAGGCAAAAGGTCAATTATAGATAGATTTGCTACATATTAATATTTTACTAATTATTTTAGTTCTAATTTCATTTTATAACCATTTATAAAATAAACAACTAAAACACACATGACACATAACGAAGTATTTATAATGCTTATAAATATTACGTTAAATAAATAATGCATACATAAATATAACCCTTATATTATATGATGCATGAGCATGCACTTACGTAAATTAAATCATGCTTCACTAAATCATAACACTTATAATAAAGAGAATATGCATGACCTAAGGTGGGATTTATCTATGTGTAAAACCATGGATTAATGGATCAGGATGAACCAAAATAAAACCAGAATGAGAAAACAATCTATTTACATAATTTTGCTGAGCAAACCGGTTCACAAGAGAATCGGGTTTTGAACCATCGGGCGAAGCTCCCATCATTTAGTAAACGCCTCCAAGCAAACGATCGTGTAACGCACACTAGACGATAGCGTAAAAGTTAAACGATCGTATAGACAACAATGAGTCTGCGAAGCCTGATTGTCTAAATAATCGCTTAGCATGCGACAAGTAAACGATTTACCATGCAATTACTCCGCGATCGTATAGTCAGTAACTAAGTGATGAGGCTTGCTGAGCTATACGATCGTCTAGTGCGTGCGCGCCTTAAACGACAATCAAGCATCCGATTCTCATTGATCGTCTACCTCATCGTCTACATGACACGATCAACACTTGAACGTCTTCTTCAACGAAGAATAGCAACCCTTGCTCTGAACTTCAACATGAACGACTCAAGACTCAAACTAACTTTGAATTTACAGACTCGAAAGCAATTAATTGTGCCAAAAAATGCAAGGGCCTTTACAATTAACTTGAGAATTTAACAAACCGAGGTTACATCCCAGAAAACTCCATTAATCCATACATCCACAAACGAATTAACAATTAAAACAGAGAGTAGACATGCTGCACCCATCGTGAATGTAAATGCAATTCTTTTGCAGCAATGAATTGGAATATCAGAAACTGAGGGCTCTGATACCAATTGAAGGAACTTTTATTTAAGAGTACCTACGAGCAGAAGCGGATCTTCCCAATTCATTGTGACAGAATTACCACATATATATTCAAACATACTAAAAGGCATTCATAATGCTAAATAGATCAAGAGATCATACTAGTTGAAGACTTCTTCTTCACATCAAATCTAAAACCCAATCGTCTACCTCGAACGGTCTCTACACGAATAAAATGAAACAGAGATGACACCACCACTAAGAGCCCTCAGTAATCTTAGAGTGAGAATCCAAAGGGTGGGCTATGTTCGGTTTGGTAGAGGGAAAGAGGAAGAGAGATCGTATACAACGATCAAGCAAGTGGGAGATGAGCTAGTCTATCGTATAGACAAAATGCCTGATCGTTTAGATGCAGTGTACGATCATGTAGGAAAAGGTAAGCGATCATCTAAATGATTGTGTAGAAAAAGGTAAGCGATCGTCTAAATGATCGTGTAGAAAAACTAAGCGATCGTCTATACGATCATTTAGTAAATATCAAGAGCTAAACGATCGCTTAGGAAAAGGTAAACGATCGTTTGGTAAATAGCATGCGCAGGTGTAATCGTTAAGTGATCGCTTAGCAATATCGTATAGGTAAGCGATTATGCAGGCACTATCATATAGGCACTGATTTTCTAAGCGATGACACATTTTATAACACAATGTTCGCGTATCTCATGTTTACACACCGTGAGTTATTTATGCGTCTCAAAGTGATCTTTCAACTCACTCATCCATTATTAAAACAAAAAAGGCGCCGTTCCATTTCCCTTTTAACCGTGCAATGAATGTAATCTCATCATATTCATAAATATGAATTAATATCATACATTAATTATAGTATTTTTCCTCCACTAGATATAAATCATATTTACATCCAATTTCCTCCAAATTTAATGAATCTCATACATAAAGTTAATTATATCATATATAATTGAACTCCCTCTTGTCAATTTGAACATTTCAAATTGGCCCAAAAATTGGTTCTCAACTTGTATCCAAGCTACCAAGGGGACCTTATGAACCTAAGACTCGAAGCTCCAACGGTACGTGAATAGTTGACTAAACTCTTTAGTCACGATATCCACCATCCGTTAACTGCCAGGCATTCAACTAAAGACTGACAGTTGAACTCTTCTTGCCATAGATATATTTCTATGTCCATTGGATATAACCAATCATCAGTAGGATGACTCTTCACAGATGCTCATAATTACAGCAAAACCAATTTACCGTTTTGCTCCTGTAGTTACATCTTTCTCCTTAAGTACCACTGATCCCTCTAATGAACAATACAACATGGTCCTACTATGTGTGAACACCTCTCGGGCTATGAGAAGGTGTGTGGTGCCACATCGTTCAAGCCATGTGATCAGCCTTTAAGAGAGCAATATATCTATTTACTCCTACTTCGGGGAAAGAGTGAACTCTATCTTATGAAGTTGAGTTCCCAGCTCCCAAATCAGACGAATCCCCAAAGTGGTAGGTTGGAGTCAGCGCTCTGGCCACTCGCACCCATGCAAATCAAAGGATCGCCCTCAATGGCAAGAGTTCTCAACTCACTCAGGATTGAGGTCATGTTACCTATGGTCATCCTAGTGAAGTGAAGTCTCAGTCATGAACGGATTTATATGACGAGACATTAACACTTCGAGGTCAGGTCGTTTACAAACTCTTTGTATAGGATGCCCCCACTCGCATTCCACTAAAAGAATGATCAGGATCAGACCATCTGTAACACGTCATAACAGTTGCAATAATTCCACAAAGCGGGTCGCGTCCGTAGAGTTACCAGGATAAGGTTTCCCTCTTATATCCATATACTATAGGCCATTTTGGTTGTCAACTAAAACATGATCCACTTGCATGCCACTACATACATGCTTAAGTTACATAAAGACAACCAGGGATATTATGTTTATTGGTTTGTGGTAAAATAAAAAACATCTAAATGTGCAAAGTCAATAAGTGAGGTCAATATCATATATATTATACATCACAAGTGTTCTTACAAAGTTGTTTACAAACTACAGAACACGACTTTAGGGTACAAACCCCAACAGAATAAGGGCTTTACATGCCCTATCCCGGATTATTCTGAACAACTTGGCCTCCTCTTCCCCATTTTAAACAGGGAGACCCAAGTGATAAGAGCCCGCAATGTTTGTTGGATGTAAAACCATAGGACATTCTATGATCCTTACAAACACTCACAAATAAAGCTAACTTAGATTAAACTTATAATCTATAATGGTCACTCTTAGATCCTAAGACAACTCACTCCTGAATTAGCTTGATCAAAACTAATCGTATGCATTAATTTAAACATCAAGAAAAGACAACACCAACGGGTTGAATAAGCACAAACTTTTTAATATTGATCATATGAGTTTTCAAGTATATTGCAAATCAAATGGTCGTGCATAGGATGGAAGCTTGAAAGTCATTCAAATACAATTAAATGCAAATTGTAGAAAATAACACTCAACAACTTGAAACTTAATTACATACTAATTTAGTAATCAAAATGCAAAACTAAAAATGTAGAAAGTCTCCAAATTTTCTTAATATCTTCTTTAGAAAGCCACAAAGTTGTCGTGCATGTTTGACAAAGTTCGACATCACATTTTCCCATGTTGTGCACATTTGACAGTGTTTTCTTCACAAAGTTTACACACTTTTTTTTACCACTATACCATATTCTAAACTATAGGACTTTTCCCGTGCCTCTTCATGCCATTCTTTTTTTGACTCATTGAATTAACATTATATAAAAATTTTGATTTAAATTTTTTTGTCGCTTCTAGTGAATTTGCTATCTTTTGAAGGTGTAATATGAAAGCCTCTTGAATTTTCTTTGCCTTGCTTCTTGTAGTTGCTCCCTCAGTTACATGCAATGGTTCAATGGTTGAGTTCACAATTTCACATCACTAGGTATTGATCCAGATACAGTGTATTATTCACGCCCAATATCCTATACAGTTCGCTCGCCTTGCCGACATTCTGAGACTTACTAACCCTACATTCCAACTTTTCAAAATTGATAATTTGGTCTGTCACACTCTCGTACAATTTGGGCAAATCCTTGTAACTCTAACACTTCTTAATACAAATACCATGAATGTTAGAAAGAGACACTTAGATCGCCAAAAGCCCGTTAGCACAAACGAGGAAGAGAAATAGAGATAGTAGGTGAAGGAACTCTTATTCAAGAGAACCAGTGAGCGGAAGCAAGACTTTCCAAGCCCATTGTGAAAGAATAAATGCATTCACAAACATACAAGAACAATTATGCATTATAGAAAAAATTACAACATTCTTTATTACTAAAACAAAAGGAACTAAGAGACATACCTTTGAAGAACTCTTCTTCTGGAAATGTCTCGCTCTCGTGAGCAATTGTCTAGCAAAATCTCGCTTTCGTGAGCAATGGTCTAGCAACCTCTCGTTCTAGTCACTATCACGAACTATCTGATCCTTAAACAACGACCCCTCGACACTACACTCGGCAACCTTGGTATTCTCGGAGTGTGAATCCAGAAGGTATGGGCTCTGTGTGAATTTGGTAGAGGGAAGAAGGAAGTATATGATCGAGCTACACGGTCAAGTAAGTGGGATAAAGGTTTCATCTATCGTATAGACAGTGGGTACTTGATCGTCTAGCAATCTCTCGCTCGATCGTTTAGTCTCTCATGAGCAATCGATTAGTAAATCAATAATAAATCGATCTTCCATAAAACGAAAACTATTTTCAGTTTATTCTTCAACTATTAAAACTAAAAATAACCTCCCACTTGCAAGATTAATGGAGAAAATAAATAACCAACTAAACAATTATCTCATAATTGTTTTATTATAAATAAATATAATTAACTTATCATATTATATTTATAACCTATAGTTTTAATATCACATCATATGTAATATTTAAACCATAGTTATTTTCTCATTTATTTAATATAAATCATATTTATATCAATTCCTCCAATTAATGTATCTAATACATCAAATCAATTACATCATATATAATTGAACCAATTTAATTATACCATATATAATCAAATTCTCTTCTGTTAATTTAAACACTTCAAACTAACCCAAAAACTGATTCTCAACTTGAATCTATTGAGCTACCAAGGGGACCCTATGGACCTGTAGCTTGAAGCTCAAACGGTACGTTGACTAAACTCTTTAATCACGATATCCACCATCCATTAACTGTCGGGTACTCCACTAAAGACTGACAGCTGCAATCTTCTTATTACAAATATATTTCTGTGTCTATTGAATATAACCAATCAACATTACGATAACCCTTCATAGATCGCTCGTAAGTACAGTTAGGCCAATTTACCGTTTTACCTTTGTAGTTACATCTAACTTCTCAAGTACCACTAATTCCTCTCATGAACAATACATCATAGTTCTACTATGAATGAACACCTCTCGGGCCATGAGAAAGTGTGTGGCGCCACATTGTTCAAGCCCCTAAATCAGCCCTTAAGGGATCAATCTATCTACTTACCCCTGCTTTAGGGAAGGAGTGAATTCCTTATTGTGTAGCTGAGTTCCCGCTCCCCAATCAGATGAATCCCCAAAGTGGTAGGTTTGAGGCGGCAATCTGCCCACTTGTACCCATGTAAATCTGTTGGAAACGGCAAGACCCTCAGAAGAACGAACAACAAATGGTCAAGGCACGACAGTCAAGCAAAGAACAAAACTTGCAAAACAAAAACTCGTTATAGGCTGAATCGTGGAGCTCGCTCTCTTGAAGACATATCGTGACTCTACCCAAGTGTGCAAGTTGGTCTGGAATATTGCCACATCGTCCTCAGGATAAAACAACCAAAGAAACCCGATAAAAATGCACTGTTATTGATCAGAACACGCACCATTTCTAACTCATTCCTCGGAAAACGGAAAATGGAAGAGTATGAGAGGAAAGGAGAACATTCGAATGGGAGTGAAAAGTTTTGTGTGAATGAACTGCTGAAGGCCACGCCTTTTATAGGCCTTTAGCGTGGAACGATAGAGTGAGAAAGAGGCGGAGAGCCTAAGAATGTGTAAGGCTCGCACGGACGACTCGGACTCAAGTGGATGACTCGCTACAAGGGAGGACTTTTCTTTTCTTTTTTCGGTTTTAAAATAATAAATAAAAATAATAATCACACACACACGTGCCTTGCCACGCTCGATCGGACGGACGGACGGCGGCGACGTGCGTGTGAGACGTCCACCAAACTCACGTTGGTCTATCTCCTCACTCTCTCCAAAACATGGGTACCCTTGGGAC
The DNA here is from genome assembly GCF_027475165.1 of Benincasa hispida. Classification (NCBI taxonomy): domain Eukaryota; kingdom Viridiplantae; phylum Streptophyta; class Magnoliopsida; order Cucurbitales; family Cucurbitaceae; genus Benincasa; species Benincasa hispida. Next base: position 1,797,616 of record NC_143482.1, on the reverse strand, counting down.
CCAAATCCAAAGCTCAAGATTGGAGTACATAAGGGAGGCTTCCAAATCAAAATTTTTCAATGTGGGATTCTCCAACCAAAGGTTGGTTCCCTCTTATTTTTTAAAATTAAATTTTCACCCAACAATCCCCCACTTAGAAATTTAATAAAAAAAAGAGAAAAGAAAAGAAAATCATCGAGCAGTCTCAGTCTCTACAACACAGTGCATAAGCAAAGATGTCTTACAACTTGAACCTTTACGTAGTGTAGATGATTCATAATATACTAGAGTTGTTGGGTTTTATATCCTAAAACTCGTAGTTTGTAAAAAGACAAACATTTTTTATAGTCAATAAACTTATCATTGATTTTATAAATTGTATACATAAAAGTCTAAATCCAATAAACTAAGACACATGACTATTACATGAGTACTTGAACTTTATATGGAGACATAAAAGTGGATCAGGTTCGAGTAAATAGTCAAAATAATCTATAGTATATGAATACGATTGGATGCCTTATTCTGATAACACTATATGATGTGACATACTCTGTGGTTGTTACAAAGAGTTGTAAAGTGCTACAAACGAAGTGATCCTAATCCGTACATTTTATGACATGAGGAGTGGGGGTGTCCTATGCAATGAGTTTGCATAAGATCATACCAAGAAATAAGTCACTCTTACTTTATAACGTTGTCGACTGTATAAGACTGACTATTTCACTTAGATGACCTAGGTAACTCGATCTTAATCCTGAGTTAACTATGAGCTTCTGTTTATTCGGGACTATCCTTAGATTTGCATAGGTGAGGGATGACTCAACAGCGCCGGCTCAATAAGCCTCCCATTTCAGGGGTAAGACCTATTTAGGGATAGCTGGGGACATAGAGTACAAGACAAAATTCACGCCTACCTGATTTAGGGATAGGAGAAAGGTTGTTCTCTCAAGTATTGAATCCAGGTCTTGAACAAGGGGCCTCACCCTCTCACTGGATTGAGAGAGTTTTGGTTTAGTGACTGAATCACAAACTATTTGTTCATTAGAGGATCAGTAGAAACTTGAAGAACAAGACGTAATCTCGGGGGTAAAATAGATATTTGACCCAACCGTTATTACGAACAACCTGTGAAAGGTCGACTTACTAATTATGGTTAAATCATGTGGACATAATATATCTACAGTGAGAGGAGTTTAACCATGGGCTTTAGTGGAGTGACCCATAAGTTAACGAATGGGGGTTAATTTGGTGTAATGAGTTTAGCCAATTAATCTTGGATCGTTGGAGCCCATGATCTGTAGGTCCGTGAGGTCCCCCTACTAGCTCGTAAATGGATTAGTTTTAGAATAGTGTGATAAGTTAATTTGAAACGTTCAAATTAGAATTAAAGGAACTATATGAGATATAATTACATGTTTAATTTTAAGAATTAAACAGAATAGGATAATTAATATTTAAATATGGTTTAAATATATGAAGGTGGATTTGTGTAAAAATTAATTTAATATTTGATATTGAATTAACTAGAATTATTTAAATTATTTAAATAATTATTTATTAATTTATGAAATTGATTTTGTAAAATTAATAATATTTTGATTTTTGAAATCAAATTGATTTTTAAATCCAAAATTGAAAAAGATAAAAACACAAAATGGAAAAATGATTTTTCCATTAAAGCCTTTAATTTGCTCACATGAAATCCACTTTCTTTATCTTCAATAATTCCAAGCATGAGCTGCATCTCATGCAGCCATCTTCTTTGCATGATAACCTGCAATATATTGAGAAAAATGGAGTGGAATTGAGGCAGCAAATATAGAGTTTTGCTGGAAAAATTGGGTTGAAGAAGTTATTCTTCAAGTGGTGGTGACCGTGAGCTTTTCTCCATTTTCCCTACATTTAATCTTATTTTGAGTCCCACAACTCAATCTAAAGCTCCAAGAGAATAGTGGGGAAGATCTTGAGGTGGTCAACAACAAGGTTTGGAAAAGTTTTCAATTGAGCATCGAGAGTTGAAGAAGTTTTTCAAAGGTATGGTTTGAAGCCCTTTTGTTCTAGCTTGAGCATGCTTTAGTTACTGTCAAAATTAATGAATTAGAGTGCTTATTGATCCTTGTTGCTTCCGCTGTTGCTAATACAATCCTACAATTAGTATCAGAGTATCATATAAGTATTCATTATGTTTAATTTTGGTGTGGTGGGTGTTTTTCATGAGTTATATGAAATTGCTGCACTGATATGGTTTTCTGAGTTTTGGCTTTTAATTTCTCTTTGATTTCTCAATTAAATTTGTAATTGGCTATTTTTTATGAGCTTATATGTGTCCTCAAGAGTCTGTAATTTATTTAGAGTCATTAGAGTTGAAATTAAGTTGTAATTGAAGAAACAAGTGAAGAAGGCCGAGTTGCAGATTCCAGTTTTTCAGCCTCTACTCAAATATCGTCGTTGAGATTTATATACTAAACAATCGTTTAGCTACCGATGCTAAATGATGTGAAGAAAAGCTAGACGATCGTGTAGCTTCGGGTGTTGGGTGTTGAAGTCTTGTGCGCTAGACGATCGTGTACATGCGGGAGCTAAATGATGTGTAGAGGCGCAATGCGATAGCGCTACACGATCGTGTAGCTTTGCGTGGGAGCTAAACGATGTATTGAAGTGTATGATGGCACTACACGATCGTGTAGCTTTGCGCGGCAGCTAAACAATGTGAAGAGATGCTATGCGATAGCGTTACACGATCGTGTAGCTTTGTGCGGCAGCTAAACAATGTGAAGAGATGCTATGCGATAGCGCTACACGATCGTGTAGCTATGTGCACGCTAAACGATCAACAAGAGGCGTTGTACGATGATACTAAGTGATCGTGTAGTATTGTCCGGTGCTAGACGATGGCACTGCACAATAGTGTTAGACGTTAAACGATCATGTAGCATTGTCCGACGCAAAATGATGGCACTATATGATAGATGGAAGACACTATACAATTGTGTAGCTTGATCAGGCGCTATACGATGACGCTATACGATCAAGAAAACAATAGACGATCGTGCTAAATGATAGTCTTCAGTGCAACAAGATGAGCTTTAGCGAGATTTTGAGCATGGACCAAGAGTAGCCAGTTCGATCAGTTTTCTCAAGTCTTGTCTGATTCAGCCTCAAAAGGTTTTTGGTTGGTCCGGTTCAGACTTTTCCAGTTCGGATTAAGTGGTTTGGGTTCGGTTTGGAGCGGTTCAGAAGCGGTTTTGATGCTGTTTTGTAATAATTAGGCTTTTGTTTGCTTGTTTATGCCAAAACTAAAACCATATTAATATGTGTTTAATTATTTATGCATTTGATGTATGTTATAATTAAATAAATCTTGTATGTGTATACAATATGCCATGTAGATTTAAAATCCTACCGTAGGAAGCATGTTACACGCATTGTAAGTACGCTATCAAATGTTAGAATATATAGTATGCATGTTAGGGTATCTTGTATTTAATATAATTGTTATATTAAATATTGAATGCCTTTGATGTATGTTGTGGATGTTTAGCATGTCTAAAATTTTGTAAGTTGTTATAAATTTTGTAAGTTATGCCTACTATATTAAAGATATAGCCACTTTTAGCCTTTGAATCATTCGAAAGAGAGTTCCAGTCAGCATTGCTGAACCCTTCCAAGACAACGAGAAACTTTTAATAATGTAATCCTATGTTTTGGGTTTTCTTCAAGTATCTCATTAACCTTGATATAGCATTCTAATGCTCTTTACTAGGTCTGCTTGTAAACCTGTAAAGTAATCCTACAGCATGAGCTATGTAAGGCCTAGTGCAGTCAGCAACGTATCTAAGATTGCCTATGATGCTCGCATACTTAGGTTGATTAACATTGTTACCAGTGTTCTTAAACAACTTGACACTAGGGTCATAAGGAGTACAGGTTGGTTTACAATTAAAGTAATATATTTCTTTAGAATATTTTTTATATAGTGAGATTGATCCAAAGAAATTCCCTTTTCAGACCTATTCACTTTTATGCCTAAGATTATACTAGTTTCTCCCAAGTTTTTCATGTTGAAGTTTGCACTCAATATTGATTTCACATCATTTATGACATGCAAGTTCAACCCAAAAATCAATAAAGCATCTACATATAGACACAAGATAGTGCAAAGATTATTTTCAAACTTATAATAGATGCATTTGTCACTTTCATTAACTTTGAAACCTTTAGATAGGATAAGGTCGTCAAATTTTTCATGTCATTGCTTAGGAGTTTGTTTTAGTCCATAGATATCTGTCTAATTAACACACCTTATTTTTTTGACCATGGACTACAAAAACCTCAGGTTGTTCCATGTAAATCTCTTATTCAAGTTCACCATTTAAGAAAGCGGTTTTACATCCATCTGATGTACTATGAGGTTATAAAGGACAACGAGAGAGAACAGGACACAGATTGAGGTAATTCTAGTGATAGGGGAGAAGGTGTCAAAGAAATCTACGTTTTCTCTTTGTCTAAAGCCCTTTGCTACTAACCTAGCTTTAAATTTGTCAACAGTCCCATCAGGTCTAAGTTTCCTCCTTAAGATCCATTTGCACCCTATTGCCTTACAGCCTGGGGGTAGATCTACTAAGTGCCAAGTTCTATTTGACTCAAGTGAGCCCATCTCATCATTTATGGCTTTTTGCCATAGGTTGACATCTACTGAGGACAGGGCAGCTCTCAGATCTTTAGGATCTTCTTCTACATTATAGGTCAAGAAGTCATTTCCGAAATCTTTGGTTGTTCTAACTCTTTTGCTTCTTCTAGGTTATGGGTCGGTTTCCTCTCTAAGGTTTTGGATTTCTAACTAGGGTTAGACTACTTGATCCTGAGTCCCTACTATTTCTTGATTTAAAAAAGAAATCTATCTTCAAAGAAGTCGGCATCGTTTGACTCAATGATCACTTGGTTCACTAGATCATAGAACATGTAGGCTTTACTATTTAAGACATAACCTATAAAGATGCACTCATAAGCTTTACTAGCCAACTTTCTCCTTTTTGGGTCTGGAATCCTTACAAAAGCTAGACAACCTCATGTTCTAAAGTAGGACAAGTTTGGTTTCTTATTCTTGAGAATTTCGTAAGGTGAAGTTTTGTTTTTAGACTTTGGGATTATATTTAGAATATAACACACGGAAAGGATGATTTCACCCTACCAATAAGATGCGGCTCCTGAACTAAGTAAAATAGCAACTACTAGCTCAGCTAAAGTTCTATTTTTCCTTTCGGCTTTTCCGTTCATTTGAGGAGAATAAGGTGCGTCTTTTTGTGTATTATTCTATGTGAGTTAAAGAACTCATTAAAACTGTCTGAGTCGTACTTGGTTCCCTCATCACTACGAAGTCTTTTAACCTTTCTATTAAACTGATTCTCTATTTCAAAAACAAAAAGTTTGAAGGCATAAAAAACATCACTTTTGTTTTCAGTAAGTATACAAAAGTAAAATCAGAGCAATCGTCAATAAAAGTAATGAAATATCTTTTACTATTCCTAGTTAAGATGGCATCAAATTCACATACATAAGAATGAATTAAATATAAAGGCTCGAAATTCCTAAGTACAAATTCATGCGGAGTTTTAGTAATTTTAGCATGACTACAATACTCACATCTATCAAAATTATTCGTGGATAACTTAGGTATCATTTCCTGCCTAATCATGTTACTAATTAAATTCTTATTCACATGACAGAGTCTAGCATGCTAAACATTCATAGAACACAACATATACATAGAAGATTTCATTTTTTTTACGTCTAAATTCAATTTGAACATTCCCTCAGTTGCATATCCTTTCCCCACACTTACATTGTTTTTGGTAAGGGTATATAGGTCTTCCCCTATAGTTTGAGTAAACCCGACTTTGTTGAGGAGATTGCTTAAGACCAAATTCTTTCTTATCTCCAGAGTGTGCAGGACGTCCTTCAACGTGAGGGTCTTCCCAGAGGTAAAATTCAATTCCACCTCGCCGGTTCCAACAACTTTTGTGGAGTGGTGATCCTCCAACAAAATATTTTTACCCTTAGTTTCAGTATAAGTTTTAAATAAACTAAGGTCATGATAGACATGGCGCGTAGCGCTAGTGTCTATCCACCACCCTTCACAACCATCAATCACATTTACTTCTGTGATCATGGCGACTAACGGTTCTTCTGTCAGGTTCGCCTGACCAGTAGGACGACGACTGTTCCTATAGTTCCTAGTCATGTGCCTAGGTTTATTACAATTAAAGTAGGGGAACTGTACCATTTCTCCTGAAGAGGGCTTATATTTTTTCTGTTGATTCTAGTTGTTGGAGCCACGGTTCTGACCTTTCCTCTATGTTTCTTTAGATTTTTTGTTAGGTTTTACCACGGTAGAGGCGGGTTTCCCAGGTACTGCGTTCACCTCCTCCCTCTGGTCCTGCTTTCGAGCTTCCTCCTCGATCCTTAGTCGGGTGATAAGACTCTCCAAGGAGAACTCCTTGGTCTTATGCCTCAAAGTGTTCTTAAATCCTTCCATAAAAGGGGTAGTTTATCAATAATAACAACAACTTGGAATTGTTCGTCTAGAGGCATACCTTCGGTAATTATCTCGTGGGCTATCTTCTAGATTTCATGGGACTGGGCCTCCATGGATTTTTCATCCTTCATCTGGAACTTGAGATAAGGCTAACACTATATTTCTTTGACCCAGCCTCCTTGGTGTCGTACTTATTTTGCAGGGCATCCCAGACCTCCTTCGCTGTCTTCATTGTACTGTAGTAGTCATACTTCTTTTGCAGGGCTTCTTTTATCTGTTGTTCAGTTGGTTCTTCTAAAGGGACGGTAGGCTTATCTCTGGTACAAGTTTCGGCAACTTTCTTGACGGTGAGAAAGAACAACATCTTTTGCTTCCACTGTTTGAAGTTTGCTCCTTCGAACCGAAATGGATGGTTTGTTGGGGTTTGTGCCCTAAAGTCTCGTGTCATGTAGTTTGTAGACAACTTTGTAAGAAAACTAGTGATGTATAATATATATGATATTTACTTTACTTATTGACTTTGCACATTTAGATGTTTTTATTTTACCACAAACCAATAAACTTAATATCCCTGGTTGTGTTTATGTAACTTAAGCATGTATGTAGTGACATACAAGTGGATCATGTCTTAAATGACAACCAAAATAGTCTGTAGTATATGGATATAGGAGGGAAACCTTATCCTTGTAACACTACGAACGTGGCTCGTATTATGGAATTGTTACAAGTATTGTGACTTGTCACGGATGGTCTGATCCTGATCATTCGTGTAACGAACATACAAGTGGGGGCGTCCTATACAAAGAGTTTGTATAAGACATGACCTTGAAGTGTTAACGTCTCGCCATATAACTACGTTCTTGACTGGGACTTCACTTCACTAGGATGACCATAGGTAACATGACCTCAATCCTGAGTGAGTTGGGAACTCCTGCCATTGAGGGCGATCCTTTGATTTGCATGGTTACGAGTGGCCAGAGTGCTGACTCAAACCTACCACTTTGGGGATTCGTCTGATTTGAGAGATGGGAACTCAGCTTCACAAGATGGAGTTAACTCTTTCCCTGAAGCAGGGGTAAGTTGATAGATTGCTCTCTTAAGGGCTGATCCCGGGGCTTGAACGATGTGGCGTCACACACCTTCTCATGGCCCAAGAGGTGTTCACACATAGTAGAACTATGTTGTATTGTTCATTAAAGGGATCAGTGGTACTGAAAGAGTAAGATGTAACCACAGGGACAAAAAGGTAAATTGTCATGCTGTAATTACGAGCATCTATGAAGGATCATCGTACTGATGATTGGTTATATCCAATGGACATAGAAATATATCTATGGCAAGAAAAGTTCAACTATCGGTCTTTAGTGGAATACCTAACAGTTAACGGATGGTGGATATCGTGACTAAATAGTATAGTTAGTTATTCACGTACCATTGGAGCTTTGAGCCATAGGTCCATAAGACTCCCTTGGTAGCTTGGATATAAGTTGAGAGTCAGTTTTTGGGTCAATTTGAAATGTTCAAATTGACAAGAGAGAGTTCGATTATATATGATATAATTGAACTAGTTAATTATGTATGATATAATTAACTTTATGTATGAGATACATTAATTTGGAGGAATTTGGATATAAATATGATTTATATCTAGTGGAGAAAAAAATACTATGATTAATACATGATATTAATTCATAAGTTATGAATATGTGTGATCATATTTATTGTTTATTAATTGGACGGTTAAAAGGGTAATGGGATGGCATCTCTTCTGTTTTAATAACGGATGAGTAAGTTGAAAGATCAATTTGAGATGCATAAATAGCTCACGGTATGTTAAGCATGTTATGCACGGATATCGTGTTGAAATGTGTCATCGGTTATAAAATCTGTGCTTATACGATAGTGCTAAGCGATCGCTTAACGATTACACCCATACACGCTATTTACTAAACGATCATTTACCTTTTTCTAAGCGATCGTTTAGCGCCCTATATTTACTAAACGATCGTATAAACGATCACTTAGTTTTTCTACACGATCGGTTAGTTTTTCTACATGATCATTTAGACGATCACTTACCTTTTTCCTACACGATTGTATACTTCACCTAAATGATCAAGCATTTTGTTTATACGATAGATGAGTCTATCTTCTATTTTCTTGATCGTTGTATACGATCTATCTTCCTCATTTCCTCTACCAAATCCGAACAAAGCCCACCCTTTGGATTCTCACTCCAAGAATACTGATGGCTCTAAGTGGTGGCGTCATCTTTGTTTCCTTCTGTTGGTGTGGATACTGTTCGAGGTAGACGATTGGGTTTTCCTGAGCAGTAACTTACTGTCTTAGCAAAAGTGAGATTTGTTGTGAAGAATAAGTCTTCAACTGGTATGATCTCTCGATCTCTTATTTACCGTTCTTCTGAGCATGTCAATATTTTAGCATTAAGAATGCATTTTAGTATGTTTGAATGTATATGTGGAAATTCTATCACAATGAATTGGAAAGATCCACTTCCGCTCGTCCTCTTGAATAAGAGTTCCTTCAATTGGTATCAGAGCCAAGTTTCTGATATTCCAATTCATTGCTGCAAAAGAATTGCATTTTACATTCACAGTGGGTGCAACATGTCTACTCTCTGTTTTAATTGTTAATTCGTTTGTGGATGTATTGATTAATGGAGTTTTCTGGGATGTAACCTCAGTTTGTTGAATTCTCAAGTTAATTGTAAAAACCCTTGTGTTTTTTGGCACAATTGATTGTTATCGAGTCTGTAAATTCAAAGTTAGTTTGAGTCTTGAGTCGTTCGTGATGAAGTTCGGAGCAAGGGTTACCATTCTTCGTGGAAGAAGACGATCAAGTGTTAGTCGTGTCGGGTAGATGATGAGGTAGACGATCGCTTAGTATCAAATGCTCGACTATCGTTTAACGCGTGCGCACACTAGACGATCGTATAGCTCAGAAAGCCTCATCGCTTAGTCACTGACTACACGATCGCAGAGTAATAGCGTGGTAAGTCGTTTACCTTTCGCGTGCTAAGCGATGTCTAGACGATCAGGCTTCGCGGCCTCATTGTTGTCTACGCAATCGTTTAGCTTGTGTGCTATCATTTAGTGTGTGTTACACAATTGTTTACATGGAGGCGTTTACTAAATGATGGGAGCTTCGCCCGACGGTTCAAGACCCGGTTCACTTGTGAACTGGTTTGCTTGGCAGAATAATGTAATAGATAGTTTTCTCATTCCAGTTTTGTATTAGTTCATCCCGATCCATTAATCCATGGTTTTATATATGTGATGTATGTTTATTTTATGTCATATGGTATGCACGTATAGATAAATCCCATCTTAGGTTATGTATTGGTTATGCATATTCCCTTTATTATAAGTGTTATGATTTAGTGAAGCATGATTTAATTTACATATGTGCATTTAGTGCTTCGCCATACTACAACCCATCCGTTAAGAGTGAACATTGATCGTGAAGTAGATTTCCTATAATCCTTATGATTAGTCTGAAAATCAGAGTCTGTGTATCCAGTAAGGATCAAATCCTTATATCCATACACGAGCATTGTAGTCCCTCGTTCTCCAAAGATACTTGAGGATGTTCTTGACGGGAGTCCAGTGACCCTATCCTGGATTAGACTGATATCTACCGACTATCCCACAACGTAGTAGATGTCAGGTCTAGTACATAACATTGCATATATCAAATTGTCAACGACGGATGCATAGAGGACCAATCTCGTTTCTTCAATCTCTTGAGGTGTCTTAGGACATTGTTCCTTAGACAATGTAACTCCATGTTGAAAAGGCAGTAGGCCTCTTTTGGAGTTTTGCATCGTGTACTTTATCAACATCTTGTCAATGTATGATGTTTGAGACAGTGCTAACACTTTGTTCTTTCAATCCTAACAGATCTGAATCCCAAGAACCAACTGAGCGTCTCCCAAATCTTTCATTTGGAATTGGGTCGCTAGCTAGTTCTTAACTAAAGTCAGTAAACCCACATCATTCCCAGTGAGTAGGAGTAGGTTCCTTAGTGAAGCCCTCTTATGGGTTTGAATTCTTCTTGGGGCACTACACAAGAGCACTGAGAACCTTATAGACTCCATGTAGTTCACCCTATTTACTTTAAACCCCATTCAGAGTCACTTCAATCAATTTTATTATAAGTCTTACTCATGTCAAGCTCAAACGTCATTTGCCTCTCTTTAATATGCTTAGACTCAACTATGACATTAATAGTAATAAGTCGTCCACTAATAAAAGTAGATTAGAGGGAAAAATGATCAACACCAACACTTTTCTGAGCCAATTTGCTAGAAATTTTTTGATGACCTTATACATCACGAAATAATGAAAATATGAGATGGTTAATAAAAATTAAATACTATGACCATAGCAAATTGATCCAAGGTTGGTTTCAAAAATCGATAGTGGGAGTCGGTGACGTTGGCACGTGCGAAAGGAAGATGGAAGAAACATGTGAATACGTGTCACACAATTATTGGTTATGAGAAGAAGACGTGGCGCATTTCAGGCTGGGCTCCTCCTCCTTCACTGTCCTGTCCCGCAAGAACCCTGGAACTTCCCTCTGCCGTGTCTCCATTTTCATCCTCAATCCCAACCTTTTTCTTCATTTTCCCTTTATAATGCCCGCCTCGCCTTCTTTTTCCCTTCCATCTCTCAACCCTTAGAACCCCAACTACAAATTTCACAAACCCTAGAACTAATCATCTCATCTCATCTAATCTATTTACCACCTCAAATTTCGAGATATTTTTTCAACCGCTTATTTCAGGTACACCATCTTCAGATTCGACGGATTTTTTAATTTTTTTATCTGGGTATATATCTTGTTAATCTTAGTTATCATCTCTGTTTTTTTTTTTTTTTTTGAAAGTTTTTGTGAATTTTTTGACCGATGAAAGATTGAAGACTTGATGTTTTGGTTCTTGATCGAGTTGGTTTGTGTAGTTGGGGCTAAAGATCCGATGAAGTAGGTATTGTGTGGAGATGGATTTTTATGATCGGGTATGAATTTTGTGGTTTATTGTAAATTTTATGATTAATTCGAGGATTTGATGTATTTGAATCGTGTGCTGTAACTGATTATTAATGAATGTTTAGGGGGGAATGGTTGATTTTAAGGAGTGGGTCTTTGTGAATAATGTGGGGTTTTCTTTTTAACTATAAATTTGGGAACACATTGTTTGTTGATTAACGAGGATTTTGTTGTTGTCTTGGTTTCTGAGTTACAGGGATTTGTTTCTTGTGTTCTTTGCTCTCTGTGAATCTTCTTGTGTTTATTGCACGACTAGACTTCACGCTTATGGGGTGGTTGTGGGAAATGAGTGTGATGAATAAAGATATAAAGTTTTTGACTTGTGTGCCATTTCAGTGATAACTGAAGTACTTTTTAGTGTTTTCTTATCAAGGTTTTCAGACTATATTTGAATGGTGGTAGTTGTGGTTTTTGTCTTTGTTGGAAGCCATCAATTTCTTTCTCCAAATTTCCTTTGTTCACTCTTACATGATACATCAGTTGGCCTCTTGTTTGCATTCAGATTTTAAATATATGTATAGCAGGTTGCTGAGGAGCTCCAAAATATAGATGAGTACTCAGGCTATGAGGGGACATACCGCAAGAGGTTATCATCGTAGGAAATCATTGGACTTGGACCTGAACAGCATGCCACCAACTGAGAACCGAGATCAAGGAGAGACATCTCAGTTGAGGTTTCAGGAAGCACAGGTTAATCAACAACAGCACGTACAACCTGCAATGATTGACATTGAGGCCATTGATGATGATGTCATTGAATCATCGGCCAGAGCTTTTGCTGAAGTATGTTTCCTGCAGCTTCACTTGAATGTTTAATACTCACGATTATTCTATCCATATTCTATTCTTGTTCTATTGATTCTGATCTGTATTTCATGAATTCCATTGATTATCTGTCAGGCTAAAAATAAATCCAGACGGAATGCCAGGAAGAATATAGTTGACGTGGATGCAGGTATGTTTGTTTCAGCTGGCGGAGGACTATAGCTAAGTAGATTTTTTCCATTACCTCCCCCTTCGTTAATTGGGGAAGAAATTGGTAGCATGTTGGTCTATCTATTTTAATGTCTTATCCTGCAATGCAATTTTATTCTCTACTTAGTTTTTTTTATAAATTCTAACGGTATACGGTTTGCTGCTTGTTCTATGGAAGGAAGCTTGGAAATTTGTTATATTAGAATATTGAACATTGGTATTAACTAGGAAAGTGTTCAGTTGGGATTAGTGGTCACAGAAGCAGCAATTGAAACAGCCTTTAGATTTGGTGATTCATGTTTCAAACATATCCACATTACAGACGATCTTAATTTTAGGATGTTTAAGAAGTTAGACATCTGGAAGCATTAAGGACTTAGAAATTGTGGAAGCACAGAAGGTGTATTTGTAATTCCATCATTGAGATTTCTTCTAAATCTTAGCATCCATTAGTAGTCAGACCCATTCTAGCACTGATTTTTGGAATACTTTGTTCTCCTGTCTAGAGCACGGTAAGAGAAATGAATAGAAGAGAGATTTACATTCGATCCATACATCCTTCCCAAAATACATCATTATTCCAAATTACCAACGACCATCTGAAGGTCGGAGCTAATGATCACAATAGTTTTTAGCTTGATATTTGTAACCTAACCCATGTTTTCAATTTCTTGTCTAGAATAGATTTTGCTATTTATTAGCCAAACCACCATATTCTGCCGTTGCATACTCTTTTGCTATGACATGACTGTATGCCACATGGCATCACTTACAAGAGTTACATTCATAGCCGTTTGGTTAACATTGTTTTTGGGTTTAGCTAGCTTACCTACTGAATCTTTCAACTTCATCATCATGGGATGACTAAACGCTGAACCATTCATTAAAAAAACTAGATTCTCCTACCAACCATCCACGGAAGTATGTATATCAGATTCATTTACTCATGTATTCTCATATTCAAAAGGAAGAAGACCGACCCCAGTTGAACTTATTGCGCTTAAAAAGAAGTGGGAAGTGATTGGAGATAATATCGTACTAGTATGTCCGTGTATTCTTTCATCTCTTTCTAAAGGAAGTCAGGTCTTTTCATTAAAAAAAAAATGTTACTGGTATACTCTCTAATCTTGAGGACGTGTCCCTTTTATTGCTCAAAGGAATATGCAGCAATCATCATTGCTGCTTGGAACAGAGGCCTCCCAAATATTTGAGATCCTTTATTAGAAGCTTCATGAAATTGGTTCTTCCTTCATTCCAAGCTTGGCCATCAGTGAATAAAAAGCAAATATTCTTAATGCCATAGGAAGGATCAGACCACATTACAAACAATGATACCCCCCAAAGAACTACAAGAATCAAGTGTCGCCCAACCAAAAATCTCCTATCTGAAAGATTTTGTTTCCTGTGGAGAATGACAAAGTTTGGGCTGAAACATATAACTTGTCGGTGAACTATTAGGAAACCTTTTTTTAAAGATGTTTATTATTTATATTTATGGTTGTACCCAAGGATTGAAGTGTCCGTCGATATGTATCGTTAGATGTAGTTTGGGCGAGGGTTTGACATCGAATTAAAGGTCAATCAATCTCTCCAATATCTTTTATAAGTACATATAAAACATAACAAATTAGTTTGGAAGTAAAAACAACTATTATTAATTTATAAATTTCTTTATTTATAGAAATATTTGTCAATATAAAATATTTTATCGAGATATCCATAAAATTTAAATCCTAATATTGATGACGGCAACGATATTTAAATCCTTGATTGTACCATCTATGGACTGTAAGTCCCAAGAACCTCTTGTTCAATTGATGTGTCTGTCAATCACTTGTTGTGATGCTTGCTTCTCTCATTCTCTCATCTTCTAATTGTTGCAGAAGAGTGGACCAAGGTGTCAAATAATAATCGGAGCAAGCGTAGGAGAGATGTGTCTAATCAACAACCTGTAAATTCTGATTTATTAATCAATTTGGAAGCCAGCAACAGCTCTATGGTACTGGGACAACTTATATCTTTGTTATTCTTATTTTTTTGTGCAAGATTTTTCCTGTGTTGTTAGGTTGTAGTGTAGATCATGTAATTGTCCTTTCTTGAGATTGTAGTTTTTAGTAGAAAAGCCAAGTTTGGCATGTTCTCCCCTTTCTCCTGGATTAGTTCTTATGGCTATTTCTTGCATATATGGTACATCATTATTTATTATATGATAAAAAATTCAAGAAAAAGGCGAGGGGTGAGCTTTCTTTTGGAGTTATTATGTTTGTGGGGAATGATATCACCCTAGAAGCATGGGTGTGGAGATGGGGAATAGCTGTGACATGACTAGGGCACGAGACAAGGACTTGGCAAGACTTCCACAAATGCCCAATGCTTCAAACAAGTTGGATTATTCATAGTTAAAAAATTTTATGGTATCAGTCTGTTGGTTTAGAAATATTGAGATAACATATTTGTTCCAATACAATATTCAATTTTGTGAGAACTTGAATATTGAGTAACAAATTATGTATATCTCTTGAAGACGGACCAAGTTTTATGTGCCGCCATTGGAATGGTAAGTCTAGTTTGCATTTCCCCCAATGAGTTGCTGCTGAGCTCTCTCGCTCATGGGGACCTTGGTTTATCAGCTGATTGGGTTTGGTAGCTTTTGTTTCTCCCCTCTGAAAAAGTTTAATTTAGTTTGTTTTATGGTTTTTAACAATAGTTCACTAACCTCTCTCTCTCTATGTTTGAATGCTGCTGTTCCTTTGGTTGATTTATCTTCAAAGTTAGGGTTGTTCACAGGTTGAATTGATTTGGTTCATCACGTAATGTAGAACCAATCCTTATGTTTTGGTTTGATTTCAATTGATTATATTTGAAAAAGACAAGGATGGATGGTTTGTGCAAAATAATTAAAAACTAAACCAAAAGATGCCCTCATTGGTCTAGTTGTCACTAGGTTTAACTTTTCCCTTGTGACTAGCAGTGTTCATCGGTCAGTCAGCATTAGCCTCGCCACCAGAGACTTATCAGTTGGTGAATGTGCAGTTCTTGAGAAATGATTGAAAACAAAGATGGAGAAGAAATATTGGGAGGGTCTCTTTTTTTCACTTCTCATTCTTTTAACGTTGGGTTGGGCAGTCTGTTTTTCTATAACCGACGCATCCATGTATCCATAAAACCATCATCCAATGTTGGTTTCAGGCAGTCAGAGCATGTTTTGGTCCAACTATGTTCAGCCCTACTTGTCGGTTAACTCTTTAATCTTCAGAACCATCATGGATTGGTGATCTTTATTTTTAGTTGTAGCATATTATTAGCTGTTAGTGTTGAAAATGTGATCTTGTAAAGATAAACTAAATGTGTCGAAGATGGGATTATGTCTCTACTGCATAATATTGAGCCAACATGTCATTTCTGTGCCATTGGCAGAAAGTGAAGCCTGCTCCACCGAAGGAGCCCAAATTCAGTTGTCCAATATGCATGGGTCCGTTAGTAGAAGAAACATCAACAAGGTGTGGTCATATTTTCTGCAAGGCATGCATCAGGGCTGCAATAGCCGTCCAGAATAAATGCCCAACATGTAGGAAGAGAGTAACTGCCAAAGAACTGATTAGAGTATTCCTTCCTGGGACAAGCTTGGAGTGAGGCGTACATGTAAGTTGCTTTACTGTTTGGTCATTCTCTTGTTCTCACGGTACAAAAAGTTGCATATGCCCCAATTTAATATGCTTTTTGGTTATTGGCCTAGGTAACCTTGTGTCAGTGGTTATACTTATGGGTGAGATCTTTGAGATCTTTTTTTGTATTATCGCTTAGGGTTTAGGATGGTTATTCAGTTGTAATTTGGGGCGGGAGCAGTTATGAATGCCGTAAGAGTGCCAATGTAATTGCATGTTTCTGTTTAAAGGGACATTTGAATTAGTTGTATTTATGAAAAGTTTGATTATTTATAGTAATTCAGAAAATTGGATTTGTATATTAGGGAAGTATATATATGAAGTAAATCCTTTATAGCTCAGTTTTTCCTATGCCACTCTTGTATTTCATTTAGGCTAAATTATAAAAATACTCCTGAATTGTGAGTTTTACCCTCAGTTTGAAAAATACTTCATAATTTCTGAAGTTGTAATATTATCCTTCACCTATCATTAATATTTCAAAACTATCCTTGGAGCAGAAATCCTATAAAATGTTGGAGTGAAATCAAGACTTGAATGCTGTGGCGATCACTTAAAATGATGTGGTGCTTCGAACTTACGTTTTAAGTCACTGCCACAACATTTCAGCTCCCAATTTATATATGAAATTCTAAAGAATTTCTACTCTAGTGATTGTGTTGTAATGTTTATGAAGGTGCAAGGGTAATATTGTGACTTTTGTAAGTATCGGGTACTTTTAAAATCGAGGGTAAAGTTCAAGGTATCTTTTATAATTTAAACAGGGAATGTGTTCTAGCCTAAGTGACCTTAAGAAGTAATCCTCCAAGAATCAAGATTGTGAATCTTTTATTAGAATGATAATGTGTTTCATACATGCGGAGAATGTTCCTATTTATAGAGTTTTATTACAAGTGGGGTAAAAAGGGAAGTAACCTAGAGTATTGCTTAGTTACCCAATTAACCCCTATTCTTCTTACATCATTCTACCCCTCCAAAAAGAAAACTCGTCCCCGAGTTTTAAAAACGAAAAATGAAACAATCAAGAAGTAAAATTACCCCGTTCAATGGCATATGGCAAAACTAACCTCCTACATTTTGAATAAAATTATCCCGATTAAAGAAGTAAATTCGAGACAGAAGTCCAATATTGCCACCAAAAGATGAACTTCTCCATTGGCCATAAACCCAAAAAAGAAGTTTTCATCAAGCTCATTCCAAACCGTAATCATAGGACCAATCACAAAAGAATTAGCTTCCGAAGAAAATCCTTCAAGAATCACATTTTCTTCATCTTTTGCTTCAAGTTGACGACGTTGTGTCCAAGCAATTGGTGTCGTTCTTGGTCGATTTTTTGATTTCTGCCTCAATGTTTAGAGTTTCGATGTTCGATACCTCTCTTCCATCTTCTCGATTGGATTTTTCTTCTTCACTCGAGACTACTTCCGAATCCATTTTTTCTTTGGATAAGAAACAATTTCATTGATTGAATGAAATATCTGTGATAAAGGATCATAGAGCCTCATTTAGAGGGTATACAAAAAATGTTTCTAATTAGCAATAAGGAAAGATAAGCTATGACTATGTGTAGTCTGTAAATCTTTACACCAAAAAAAGCAGATTGAATGCAAATATCTATGTTGTCCTTTGTCGATGAGATTTTCCTTGGAAGATTCGTGAGTTCCTTTCGTCCCAACTTTTCCACGAAACAATACTGATAATGCTCAGCCATAGAATCTTCTACTTTGTTCGTGTGATTTTTGTCCCAATCACCTCCGTCAACAACATGGGCTCAACAAGATTTTTCTGAAATTTATCTTCAAAATTTTCTATTTGAAAGATTTCCAATCGTGATTCCTTTGTTTGTTTCTTCCGTATATGAAATCAATCCGGTCTTGAACTCTTGTAGATGACTTGATAATTGATCAATATGTTGGGTCATTTTTCCCGATGAACATTAGATTTCTTTTGTTGTTTTCTTTATTCCCTCCAATGTTATGAAATCAAAGTAGTCATTTTGTTGGATTCTTGGATATGTTTCAATCTCGTAGTGGGTATAGGGCTCATCCATTGGTTTTCTTCGATCGACCTTTCTTGATCGTGTTTCATAACCAAAAGAGTAATTTCGAGTCTTGAATGTTCTTCTTGGGCTGTAAACATCCATTCTTGATGATTGTTTAATTTATTTAAATCCCAATCTTTATGTCGATTCCCTGAAAAATGAGTTTGGTTGGATCGTTGGGCCTTTTTCGACATTGATGCCTTTGTATTCTATTCTAGACTGCCTTAGAAACATCATCGGAATCACTCAAATTAAATTTCTAATGTGGATAATGATAGGTTCTTTGAGAAAATCGATCATGGGCGAAACTAATATATTGGAATTCTTCTTCTGTATCATGTGAATCAGAATCTCAGCATTGTTTTTGGAAGTAAAATTGATTTTCTTCCCTATACCAATTGCTGAATTTTTTCTTGGACATCTTCTTTGATCGGCAATAGTTCATTTTTGCAAATCTTGAAAATCTGCAATTTCTTGATTCTTCCTTCCCTTGAAATTTCATGGGTTTCTCCTAATTAGATGCGTGTTCTTCGCCAACGAGAAACACGCACGAAGCTCCCTCTTGTTATCAGCATCTCCAAGAGTTCCTCGGTCTTGCACTGGTGGCAGTCAACATTGGTCGAGACGGATACTCTGATACCAAATTGTCCGAACAACACACACCTAACCAGAGAAGCCCTTTAAATTTAAGAAGATCGAGAAGAAGTTTGAAGAATCATCCCAGAACGGAATTTTATAGATGATTTAATGCATTTTGGGACAAAAATTATTATTGGTGCTATGAAGAACGACCAAGAAAGATCAAAACATGGTCGAGAAAATTCAAGAATTGATCCTACAACGATTATGATGATGAAACTTATTCAAGAACACCTAATTTGTACATCAATCTGAAGTATTGGAAGAAATGAAGAATCCAATATTTGTTGGGAGAGATGACTAAAAACGTGGAGCAGCTTTCAAAGCATGGGCAAGAACTTAAAAAAGAATTAATTTAAGAAATTTATTGGGAGGAAGAACCCACACAATTTCAGTAACAGCAGAAAATATGGTCGGAATTCTTGGCGTTGAAGCAAAAATCACTGGTGAAGACAAGGAGATTGAGATTCAAATTGAAGAATATGATAAGCCGATTAAAGAAGAAATAACTCATGGGTATGAAATCAACACAAATACTTTCAAATTGGAGGGTGAGCAACCTAATTCGGAAGAAACCGAAGCTTGTAGAGGTTGAAATACACAAGAACCATGTGCGTCATACTTATATGATACGTTCGGAATTGGAAAAAATTTGATTTTTTAGTGGAATTGATGACAACACAGAAGAGGTCGAATTGAAAGAGCACACGAAGAAAGAGAAAGATGCAACATTTGTGAAGAAGGAAGAAGGAGACGTTGTGGTTCTCGAAAGAAATCATCGAAAGTTAATTGACACACCATTTGCCGTTCTCCAAGAAAGAGAAGATCCTCGGAAGCTTGTAGACAACTCATTTGCAGTCCAACGCGAAACTGAAGAACACGAAGCAGCCGTGCGACCCTGAGGTGAACATTTTCACGAATTTTTTACCTGAATTTTCCTTTCTGACCCGACCTGGAAGACACAACCCCAACTCCGGCCTGATTTGACCAATTCCCGCACCCATTTTATTTTCCCTGACCCGACAAAGAAAATCCAATACCCTCTTACTGAAATTTTGGGGTTTTCAGCCCATGACCCACACAATTGGAACCCAAATACTCCCCAAGCCCAGTTCAAATTTGAAGTCCCCCTTTCTTCATGGAAATTGAAGTTCATCCCCAATTTGATTTTATTCACACTTACAAAATGGATTTTCCTCATTTTCTAAGAAATCTGCACATTCTTTTTACAATAGAGGATTTTTTGAACAAATTAGTTATTGGGTTCATTGGCTTGATCATGAAAATTGGATATCTTTTATGTTGAATGTTTCGATATGTTTCCGTTCGAGTGGCACATATATATATATATATATATACCTTTATTTTCGTTTTAAAACTCGAGGACGAATTTTTTATGGGAGGGATAAAATATGATGTGATAAGTTTGGGATATTTTGGTAAAATCAAGTTAATCTTGGTTAATCATTGATTGATTATATTTTAGTTACCAAATTAGCTTTTAACCTCTATCCTTTTAGGATTCTTATAATTCTCTATAAATAGAGAGTTTCCTCTTGTATTTAATATCTTCTCATTCATGATAAAGACTTTATTGGTTTTCTTGGAGATTTCTCTCCTTTGATTACTTAGGCTACATCTCAGAATGGTAGGAATATGAATGCACCATGTTAAAGAGGATGAAATGATGGATGGAAATTTTAGATTTTGGTTGATTCAAAAGTGTGGAAAATTGGAAAATTAGGCGTCTATGTGAACACATTGATCCTTCGTCATTTTGTGCCAAGTGCAATCATCTGAACTTTATTTTCTAAATTTGTGTTTTAATATGATTACAGCTCACAGGATTTTGTTTATGAAGGCTTCGAAAGAAAATGGCTGAAGTTTTCTTGTAAGTAAGAAAAGCTAATTTTTAGGTGGAAATTTCCAGTGCATTCTGCTGATTGCTACTGCGTCTTGATGATTCATAGTTGGATTAGGAAGAAGTAGCAGGAAATTCTAATTTTCATTTTTTTTGTCAACTTTTGTGGTGTTATGGGAGTTGTAAACGAACTGACAATGAAATCCAACAGTAATGCAAATGAGATTACACAATTATTATTCTAGAAAGTTGCTTTTGTTGGTTTACTTCTGGTTGGTCTATGTATGTTATTATATATATGATATCATGACGTATTATATGTTTGCATCTGTTTGAGAGCCTTGTTGCAGTGCCTATTATATTTGTTTTTCTTGCAGCGCCCATATCATGAAAGACAAGGTTATTGGATGTTGTTGGAGAAAGTTCTAACTAAAGACTGGAATTCTGAAGAGAGGGTTATTGCAAGTCTTTTTGGCAAATGGCATATATATTTTTCATTCCATTACCTTTGGCCGGCCTTACATATTTAGTTAAAGCACAATTTCATTAAGCAAGACCTACTTATATTTCACACATTTTATTCATAGAAACCACAAGCAATACTATGCTTATGGGGTTGGTTTAGCTGCACTGCCTTTCAGGGGAAATTCTGGTGTACTCCATGCTTTTCGGCCATTTCTTTCAGCTTTGGCATTGGTTTCTTTAGAACTCCAGTTGTATTGACTGTCGTCATCCTCATTGTAGGGAGATTTGTCACAGTTGCCATATTCATAGCAATCTTTATCTTTATATTTGTATCCGTCACATTCGTAGTCCTCCTTTGGTTTGTATCCCTCGTAATTTTCACTTAAAACATGGGGATAAGCTTTTGCAGTTGCTTCCTTCAGAGTCATCTCTCTTCCTCTAACATTTTCCAGAAGCGCCATTGCCATTGCCATTGCAGAGACTACGAGCACGGTGACGAGAACCTTGCTGAACGTCATCTTCTCTTGCTTTGGTTTCTCTCTCTCTCTCTTTTTTGTGGTGAATTTTATGGTTTTGAGGCCTCCAAATTTATAGGCAGCAAGGGAGTTTAGGTAGCCTTTTTGGATCAACTAATTTATGAGCTTCTGCATGGGAATCTTTGTTCTAATAGAAACAAATTAGTTGAGTGGCTCCATTCCAATTCATTGCCTTTAAATTTGCATGGCCCCATATGCTTCTATTGTGTATTGATATGGTTTAAGGTTCTTTTGATTTCAGAGAAATTGCTAAATCTTAGCAATCACTCAAATATGAATTCACATTTAGTATACTAATCACCCAAATATGAATTCACATTTAAAATACTGTCATTTTTGTTTTACAATCATTTACAGTTTACTATAACATCATTTCTTTGATTTACCATTGCTGTTTACTGTTTATTATAGCGGTGGCATTTTTTATGGATTAAAATATTCATATTGATAGCATAATTGAATATAATTTGGTGGTTATTGACATGTATTATCTTTGGAAGTTGAAGGTTTAAATGTTTTTTTTTTTTTTTTTTAATAATTTTAATATTACACTGCGGTAAACAGGAGCAAGGTAAACTCAAAATTATTAAATGCATGCAATTGGATCACTTATTTACTTAAATTATTAATCAATTAGTTAATAATTTCTTTAAAATATTTAGTTAGTAAAATAGTATTAGTTAAATTAAGGGTTTGTTTTGTTTAGGAGATAATTTAGATTCTATTTAATATTTTTAGATTCATTGAGTTTAATAAATATGTGTTTGATAGACAACTTAAATTCTGTTTTTAAAATTGTTTTTGGATTTTGTGATTCAAATAGTACAAATTCATAAAACAATTTTTTTTAATACTTTTGTTGTATCTAGATTTTTAATTTTAAATTTTAAAATGGAGGATTATACTAAATAAAGATGTAAACATTTTAAAAATTCAATTCATTTTTAAAATAATATAATATGTATTAGGTAAAGTTTTATAAATTATATACTATTACAAAATAATAATCGTATATTTTTTATAACATAAATCATATTCATAAATAAATTAATAATAGCTTATTGTAAATTAAATATTAATGGGTAGCTACAACTGATTTTATGATTTATAAAAATATAGTGTTAAATACATATTAAATAATTGTTTAAATTAGAATTAATTTTTAAATTTGTTGCCAAAAACATTTACGAAAATATGAAATACAACTGTTTTCATTGAATCTCTAGTTTTCAAATTTTTTTTTTTTTTTTTTTTTTAATTTCACATTCTTTGCCAAACGAGCCCTTAAATGAATAGAAAAACTCATTTTTCAATAAATATAATTGATTAGTTATTATTTTTATAATTAAACAATCATTCATTAAAATTAATTTTAATTAAATAATAACATATTATGATTTCAGAACATGTTTCTAATATTTTTTATTAACTTCCACTATTATCTTATTTTTCAAAGCCCATGTTTAGTTGGTAGATCTTGGAAAAGACAATTTCTAAGCATCTTTTAACCACACAAGTGAAAGAATTACATACACAAGTGTGAGTTTTCACTTCTTCTTCCCATTCCTACCAGCAGCTTAGTGTTGCCTTCCATTGTATAATAAAAATAAAATTGCACAAATTAATTATTTAAAATAAAAAAAAGTTGATAACATTTCCTACACAACCTTGTTTTCCTATGCACAACCAAACATAACCAAACATAGTCATTCTTAATTCCCAGTAATAATTCCCAGACATCCTTGATTCCTGGGCATTGAGAAAACCTTAATCCAAACGATCCCTAAATGTTTTTGTTTCATACTCTTCACACTCTTTATTTACT
Source organism: Benincasa hispida (assembly GCF_027475165.1). Classification (NCBI taxonomy): domain Eukaryota; kingdom Viridiplantae; phylum Streptophyta; class Magnoliopsida; order Cucurbitales; family Cucurbitaceae; genus Benincasa; species Benincasa hispida. The sequence goes on along the minus strand of NC_143482.1, from coordinate 1,774,022 downwards.
TTTTGTTATTCCAACCTCAATGTCTTACAAATACTAAGTCATCCAATAGAAAATCCTTTTGTCCAATATAATATTTCTATCAAAAGATTTAATTTGTTACTACAAAGTATTTGTATGACAAGTGATTTTATTTTTGTTATATTTGTAAGACTCAACCTACAAAATTTTCATGGTTGCAAAGTATTTATGTAGCCCAATTTTAAGCATGTTACTTTACTTTTCGTTAGAGGCTATCATGGACACCAAATCTCTACAAGTATATATATATATATATATATTTCAAAAACATCATTTTTTTTTAGTTTGTTAAGTTAGTATATTTTCTTAAACTAAGAAATTTTAGGGGATCTATGGTCGAGTAGTTAAGATTATTAGATATTTTATTTCTAATTTATTATTTTGGTTTAAAACACACCATCAATGGTAGGGACAATAAGGGTATATTTGTTTATTTTTAGATTCTAAAAAGTAGAAGATTTAGTTCTTGGGCCATTTTTCCAAACTGAAATCACTTTGATCGTTTTTTTAGAAATATGGTTTTATTTTGGTTATTTGTCAAATCAACCGTTTCATAATCTTGAATGTGTTACAAGTTTAGTCTAACTTTCGATCAAATTGTATCTACTTAGTCTTTAAACTTCAAAATTTGTCTAATAAATCTCTGAAATATTAATTTTATGTTTAATAAATTTCTCAACTTTAAATCTGATTTATATTAGATTATTAAGGTCCCGTTTAGTAACCATTTTATTTTTGTTTTTGTTTTTTAAAATTAAGACTATAGACTCTACTTCTACCTCTCCAAATTTCTTCAATTTTGAGAACTAAAAAAAGTTCAAAAAATTGTTTTTGTTTTTGGAATTCGGCTAAGGATTCGATAACTGTACTAATCATTACAAGAAATGTGGATGAAATAGGCTTAATTTTCAAAAACAAAAATCAAAAAGTCAAATAATTACTCAACAATGCCTAAACTTTCAATTTTGTATCTAATAGGTTCACGATATATTCAAATTTCTTTAAAATATTAATGGATGATTCAGAGTTGCATTAGGAGGAAGGTAACATGAAATCTAGGTTTCCATTTTTTTTTTTTTTTGTCAAATTAACTTTGGTGGTTTTATGAGTAGTAATTGTAATGAGATTACATAATTATAAATCCAGAAAGTTGCTTTAATTGTGGATTAACTTCTGATTGTCTTATCTATAGTATTTATATAAATTTGTATATTTGATTTGATATTATATGTTTTTATATTACTATTTCTTGTTTGTTGGTTTTGTTTTGTTTTGTTTTTTTTTCTTTTTCTCTTTTAAGTTTAAATATAATAAATATACTTTGGTTATATATAATATAAAAAGTACATAATATGCATCTAAGCACATTAAAAATAATTTATCAAAAGCTTACATTATCTAATACAAACCACTCCATATGTAAAAATAATAAGAATAATAAAAATGTTTCTATCCTTTGAATATTTCTAAAATTTGATTTACAATGTTTTCTCTCTCGAGATATTTTCCTTAAATGATATCGACTCAAATCCAACTCAATTACACTGCTACATAGATGTCGTGGTAAAAAAAATTAAATTACATATATTGCAAAATTTAAATTCAAAATTAAAAGTCAAAATGAGTATAATTTACCATAAAGCTTGTACTATTGAGGCCGAGATGGTAAAAGTTCAAATCTTTTCTCTCCAAGTCAAATAAAATTTAAAATTTAAAATTAAAATGATATATATATATATATATATATATATATATATATTATAGTTAAATATTATTTAACTCTACATATTTTAAAAATATGTAAATATAAATATGGTAAATTAAAGAAATGAAACAAAAAATAAATAAAAATAATATGTGAAGACATAAAATTAAAAAACCAGTTGCCAAGTTCAAAACCCATAACTCATTTCATGAAAAATATAAATAGGAAACAACAATATTAATAGGAAACAACAATATTATCAAACAACTCCTAAATGATTGAAAATATGAAGAGAGGGGGAAAGAATCATTTTGACAAATAGCAGAATATTATCAAACGACTCCTAAATGATGAAAATATGAAGAGAGAGGGGAAAGAGTCATTTTGGCTAATAGCAAAATATAATCAAACTACTCCTAAATGATGAAAATATGAAGAGAGGAGAAAGAGTCTTTTCGGCAAATAGCATAATATTATCAAACGGCTCCTAAATGACTAAAATATCAAGAGAGGGTGAAGAGTCTTTTTGGCAAATAGCAGAATATTATCAAATAGCTCCTAAATGACTGAAAATATGAAGAGAGAGGAAAGAGTCTTTGGTAAATAGCAGAATATTATCAAACGGCTCCTAAATGACTGAAAATATGAAGAGAGGGGAAAAGTCTTTGGCAAATAGCAGAATATTATCAAACGGCTCCTAAATGACTGGAAACATGAAGAGAGGAGAAAAGAATCATTTTAGAAAATACTAGAATATTATCAAACGTCTCTTAATTGACCGAAAATATGAAGAGAAAGGAAAGAGTCATTTTTGGCAAATAACATATCTATAAAGAAGATATTTCATTGCATTACCTTGGCCTTACTTACATATTTAGTTAAAGCATAATCCCATTAAGCAAGACCTAATTATATTTCACACATTTTATTCATAGAAACCATAAGCAATTCTATGCTTATGGGTTGCTTTAGGTTTCAAGGGAAATTATGGTGAACTCCATACTTTCCGACCATCTCTTTCGGCTTTGAAATTGGTTTCTTATATGGACTCCAATTATATTGGTGGTCGTCGTCGTCGTCTTCATCGTAGGGAGATTTGTCACAGTTGCCATATTCATAACAATCTTTATCTTTATATTTGTATCCATCACACTCATAATCTTCCTTAGGTTTGTATCCCTCGTACTTTTCATTTAAAACTTGGGGATAAGATTTTGCATTTGCTTCCTTCATGGCCATTTCTCTTCCTCCTTCAACATTTTCCAGAATTACCATTGTTGTTGCAGAGACTACAAGCACGGCGACGAGAATCTTGCCGATCGTCATTTTCTCTCTTCTTTTTGTGGTGAATATTATGGTTTTGAGGCCTCCAAATTTATAGGCAGCAAGGGAAATTAGGTTGCCTTTTTGGATCAACTGATTTATGAGCTTCTGCATGGGAATCTTTGTTCTAATAGAAACAAATTAGTTGAGTGGCTCCATTCCAATTCATTGCCTTTAAATTTGCATGGCCCCATATGCTTTCTATTGTGTATTGATATGGTTTAAGCTTCTTCTGATTTCAGAGAAATTGCTTAATCTTAGCAATCACCCAAATATAATTACTTCTCATTTAATGTACTGTCATTATTGTTGATTTACTATTGTTGTTTATAGTTTACTATAACAACTAACATTTCCACATGAAAGAGTTAAAATAATTCTTATTCATACTAAGGATTATTCTAAACATTTGTATGGATAGTTTAAGTGAGTATAATTTAGCGGTAATTGTCATGTATTATCTCTTCTTAGATCGTTGGCTTCACTTGTTCATAAAGTAAGCTTTCTTAATTTTTATTTAATAATACATGTGGTAAACCCGAACAAGGCAAGCTCAAAATTGCATTAACATAATTTGTTTCCTTGAAAATCCTGATAATATTTTCATGCACGACTGAAAAAATAATCTACATGTTACTCAGTTTTTTTTTAGTATTTTTAAAACCTTAAATTAAATAGTCCCTAACAACATTTTAATCATAACTTGTTAGATATTATAATTAAATTTACCTTCTTTCATCGACAGAAATTTTTCGGTCAATAGGTGATTTAAGATAACTCAAAAAGAAATTTCCATGAAAGCTTTAAACCATAACATAAATGAAAATGAAATTTGTATTAATTTTATTAACGAATGTGATCTTATACACATATTGTAGACAAGTATATGACACTACACAAATTTATGCACAAAATTGACCTTGTGAATATATCTACAACCAAACTAAAACTATTGATTACGAGGAATCAGTAGGTGCACCTAGACATCCCAACTATATTGACACGACCTTAGCACCCTCATCTTTTGACCTCGTACCAATAATTTATAAAAGAATGACAATAATGTTCTAACTACCGTAAATCAAAAGAATAAACACTAATCAAAATCCTCACCCAATAATAAGAAAATCGCCGATGAATATTGGTGACGAACGACTGAAAGACGACACCAAGCATCTGGATGACGGAGATGGACTGACGATAGTGACAGGTTGTCGGAAGGCTCGAATTGGGTGAGGCAATCCATACAAAATGCCTTCGGAGAGTTGTTCAGGGAGCTTGAATATGGTCTTCATCTTAGCATAAACGGAGGCCGTTAGCAAACTATCAGAACCAGCAAAATGTGCAGTACCAATTCGATTAACACCAAGCAACTTAGCTAGTTTTTTTAGGCCTAAGTTGTCGTCGAGGAGACCATCGCAGTACCGCGCCATATGTTTGAGATCAGTGACAGTACCCAACAAACGTTGAGCAGTTGTAGCGAAGGTAGCCATAGAAGTAGGCATGAATCTAATCTGGACAAGCTTCATAAGATAACCAATATCGTAAAATCCATGGAAGGTAATCCATCTTTGGATTACACCACTCTGAAGAATGGGTAAGAATAACCTACCAAATTCCTTAGGCTTAATTCCATGGCTTCTCAATTTCTCAAAATCAAAACCCTTGTTCTTCAAAAATGAATCCAATGAAGAAACCTTTTTCATATCGGAAATCTGATCAAACTCTCTAAAATTAAACTCCCAAGTCATTCCTATGTTTCCTTGTTGATCGCAGAGTGTGAGACCCAATTGAAGTATGCTCAATCGATTCACGTTGAATTGTAGACAATCATAAAATTCTTCCTCTGTAACGCCTTTTGGAGTGTATCGGAGAAACCCTATAAATAATTCATTCACTGCTAATGGTAAAACCAACCCTAAACTCTTAACAATCCATCCATAATACTACGCATAAAAATATACCTGGAAACTCTGTATCAATAGCGACTATCGGAAATTTTGGAAGATATTGTTTCAAAAGCTCTATTTCTTTCGTGAGATTCTCAGACCAAACCTCTCGTTTCCAATCGATTGGGCTAATCGGCGCTTCTCCAATTGTCGGCTTCTTTCGTATCCCGTTTCTTTCAAGTGATTTCCCCTTCGGACTCCTCATTATTGGAGAGGAAATTTTTTTTCTTCGGAAATCGGAATTAACTTTAAGGTATGAATAGCGTGGAAATAAAGTGTGACATTATATAGTGTTCAAAAATTTGGGCTTCGCGCCCAAATTTTTATATGATCAATTTTAGCGCTTCTCCAATTAGAGAGATTCCTGCCAATAAAATGTAAAGTGAAAAAATAATAACAATAATAAAAATAAAATAAATCCCGTGATCACGTTACCTTTCCCCTACCTACATTTTTTTTTAATTTATTACAATAATTACTATAATGATGTTATAATTTGGGCCGTGAAATAGTAGATTTTAAATATTTATTTTGAAAAGGAGCAAAAAAAAAAAGTTTCAAAATTAGAAAAACAGCAAAATAAGTTTAAGGATTATTAACTACTAATTATCAAAAGATGAAAATAGTGACTGATAAAAAAATCTAAAATTCAAAACATGGAAGATTCTATTAACTATTAAAAATCCTAATATTTTCAAACTTTACACTTGAAATTAAAGAAAAACGTACATAACACAAAAGAAAAAAAAATAAAAAAATCATAAACAAATACAAGCAAATATACTGGATTAAAAAACAATCTTGAAGAAATTGGACAACCAACGTCATTATGATCAACCAAAATATAAATACCTTTATCCAAAATAGCTATTAAAATATCTGTTTGAATCCCCTTTGTTTAGTCGTTGAAACTCATGGAAATAACAATTTAGTTATTGAACTATATTGAATAGTTAGTAATGGTTCAGTCACCATATTTTTAATTTGTAACAATTTAGTATATGAAGTTTAATGAATAATAATTTAGTCCCTATACTTAAAAATATGTAACAAATTAGTCTCCATCATGAAAAATCTCATCAAAATTAAGTGTCACTTTTTACGTAATAACTCATTTTTTATAGTTTATAAAAAAAAAATGATCTCAAATCAATTTATGATCTACACGTACTATATATCTTTAATTAAATCCTAAAAAGATTTTTAGGATAGAAACTAAATCTTTGCAAATTATAAGTTACATGGACTATATTATTACATATTAATGTTTATACACTAGATTGTTACCATTTCAAATTTATTAACTAAAAGTAAAAGCTAAAGACCAAAGTAAACATTAGTATCATGAATAAAAGTATAAAATATTAAAACTTAGAAATTAAATGAAAACTAATAAGAATTTTTAAGCTACTGGGACATATTTTGGTGGAATGTCCCAAAATTGAAACAAAAAAAATTTGTTTCAAACTCAAAATTTATAAATCGAGAATAAAAAAAAATTCTTTCTATAATTTAAATGTAATTGTATTAAATAATAAAATTACTTGAAATAGTTTCACTGCCTATTGTTTTGCTATATTTATAAATAAGTTGATCAATTTTTATATATTCGACAACAACCCTTAATTTATAAATATATTTAAAGAAATTTTCATGATATTTGTGGGAAATTTGTACGGATGACCTAAAAATTAGGCCATTTGCCCTTACTTCGTCTTCTTACCTTTTTACTGAGAAAACCCACCAAAACTAAACTATTATTCATTCAAATTTTCCAAGGCTAACGGCTGTATTGCTCATAAATGCAAAAAAACTATTTCCGGCTTGCAAACGATTCTACTTCCGGCTTTCAATCGAATCTTATCGGTAAATCCTTCTTTCAATATGGTTTTTTTTGTTTGTTTTTTTGGTTTTGGATGTGTTCTGTGGTTGAAGACGGGTAGAAAGAGTTTGTGAGCGAGATAAGTGAAAGTGAAATCGGTAGAGCGACATCGGAGAGATAAGTGAACCTATGGTTTTTTTTGTTTGTTTTTCTGGTTTTCGATGTGTTATGTGGTTGAAGACGAGTAAAAAGAGAGAATGTGAGGGAGATAAGGGAGAGCGACATCGGAGAGAGCAAGATTGTGAGAGAGAGCGACACCGGAGAGAGTGACACCAGCGAGAGTGATGCCAGCGAGATCCATTCTAGCGAGATTTAAACAGTGTTTTTTTACATTTTTTTTTCTGAAAAAGTTTACTGATTGAATTTTTTAATAAATGCAGGAGTGATTTAAGATGGCTACACGTCTCAGAATAGTTGAAGGTGACAAATTTCTCGGTCAAGTAACCAGCTTGGCCCACATTGCCAATGCAAACAAGATTGTCAAAGAGAAGCTCACGCGAATAAAACTTACACCTGGTGACTGGTACTGATCCATCCGTAATCACTCAGGAGAAGATGAGTGAATATAGGATGCAATTAGCGTGTCAGCTATGGGCAAACACTCCATATTTTTTATATGTAATATTGTATTTTTTATTCTTTGTAAAAATATTCATTTATTTTTTATGTATGTAAAAACATTCATTGTATAATTGAACATATATTTTTTATGAAAGTTTAAAGTTCAAAGTTCAAAGTTCAGTGTCAGAATTTTATCAGAACACCTGGCCACTGCTCTTTTCATTACATAATTGAATTTGATCAGTAGAGCACATCCAAAACCAATTATACAACACATCCAATTGAAAGAACATTCATTGTATAATCTTTGTTTGTTATCCATTTTGTTTCAAGTTTGTGTTCTGTAAAAACATTCATTGTATAATTGGTTTTGGATATGTTCTGCTACTGCTCTTATCAGTATCAGAATTTTATCAGAACATGCATAATTGAGCTTAGAACATTACATGGTTCAAGGTTCAAAGTTTAAAGATTGAGAGAGCAAGATGTTCAAAGAGAGCAAGATATTTAGAGAGAGCGAGATTGTGAGAGAGAGAGCGAGATATTCAGATTTAGAGGTATTTAGCCACTTGGGATTTTGTGTTCAGGTTTGAGTTTTGATTAGAATTTTTTCTTTTGGTTTTTTTTTCTTCTTTTTATATTTAAGTGAGATGTAAAATCAGATTGCGGCAGTATAGCAAAATACGTATCATCATGCATCTTCAGTGAGGTGGGGATCCACAAAGTTATAGACTATGCCTTGTTTTTTTTTTAAGGTCACCCTTTTAATTTTTTAAGTTCATCATAATTGTAGCAGTAATACCTGAGGCAAAGTTGTGAGCTTTGTTTAGGAATGTTGTTTGTTCCATCATTTTGGTTTTTTTTTTAATAAATTTGTATCAGAGTTCCTCTTTTTGTTGAATTGTTAGTGTGAAAAACATTCAAGGGATATCCATCTAGCTCCCTATGAATAAATAACCACAAATTCTTCGTCTTTTCTCTTTTCAAGTTAGCTTTCATAACAACGTGAAAATTCTTGTTTGATGCTTTTAGTTTCTGCTTTGAATGTATAGAAGAACAGAAAATATGGCTAAAAACTTTATATGTTGTACTGTCAGTCCATGTAATTTTTTATGGTGGAACAGGAACAATATTAAAGGAGCAATACCAATCTCTTCTTTTCCTACTTCAAAATTATCCACCCTTCCTTCACCTTGAATATTGATTCTAATAAAAAATAGAAAGTCTAAGGGTATGCACTTGAATCTTGCTCTCTCTGAATATCTCACTCTCTCTCAACAATCTCGCTCTCTCTCATAATCTCGCTCTCTCTTAAAATTCTGATACTTATAAGAGCAGTAGCAGAACACACATCCAAAACCAATTATACAATGAATGGTTTTACAGAACACATACTTGAAACAAAATGGATAACAAACAAAGATTATACAATGAATGTTCTTTCAATTGGATGTGTTGTATAATTGGTTTTGGATGTGCTCTGTTCTGATACTGATAAAATTCAATTATACAATGAAAAGAGCAGTAGCCAGGTGTTCTGATAAAATTCTGATACTGAATTTTGAACTTTGAAATTTGAACTTTCATAAAAAATATATGTCCAGTTATACAATGAATGTTTTTACATACATAAAAAATAAATGAATGTTTTTACAAAGAATAAAAAATACAATTGTCCTCTTCACTTCTCTAAGCAACATGTGATAGATAATTGGACTGTTGAACACCATATCAACGTCAACAAATCGCCCAAAAACTGTTCTCTTGAACATGGCCAACTGCGTTGGCGTGAGCTTCTCTTTGACAATCTTGTTTACATTGGCAATGTGGGCCAAGCTGGTTACTTAACCAGGAAATCTGTCACCTTCAGCTATTCTGAGACGTGTAGCCATCTTAAATCACTCATGCATTTATTAAAAATTTCAATCAGTGAACTCCTTCAAAAAAAAAAAATGTAAAAAAACATTCTGTTTAAATCTCGCTATAATGGATCTTGCTGGCATCGCTCTCGCTAGAATGGCTCTTGCTGGCATCGCTCTCGCTAGAATTGCTCTCGTTGGTGTCGCTCTCTTTCACAATCTCGCTCTCTCTGGTATCGCTCTCTCTCACAATCTCGCTCTCTCCGGTGTCGCTTTCTCTCACAATCTTACTCTCTCCGATGTCGCTCTCTCCGGTGTCGCTCTCCCTTATCTCCGTCACATTCTCTCTTTTTACTCGTCTTCAACCACATAACACATCGAAAACCAGAAAAACAAACAAAAAAACCATAGGTTCACTTATCTCTCTGGTGTCGCTCTACCGATTTCACTCTCACTTATCTCGCTCACAAACTCTTTCTACTCGTCTTCAACCACAGAACACATCCAAAACCAAAAAAACAAACAAAACAAACCATATTGAAAGAAAGATTTACTGATAAAATTCGATTGAAAGTCGAAAGTAGAATCGTTTGCAAGCCGAAAATAATTTTTTTGCGTTTATGAGCAATACAACCGTTAGCCTTGGAAAATTTGAATGAATAATAGTTTAGTTTTGGTGGGTTTTCTCACTAAAAAGGTAAGAAGACGAAGTAAGGGCAAATTAAGTAATTTGATAAGGCGATAACATCAGCAGCGTGTCAATTGACATTATTTTTTAAAAAATGGTCATTTGACATTTTGGACCAAATTTTTGGATTACAAATTTCCCATATTTGGTCCATATTTCCGTGACATTTTTGATAAACTTGAGAACTTCCTGTAGAAAGGGGGAAGAAATTGGATGGATCGACGGCGGAGGGACGGCAAAAGCAAGAATATTGTTCATCAATCTTAACTGGGAACTTCTATCTTCAATTCCTTCGCCTCTTTTCAATTACAAATTCTTCAATTTTCGATTCCAATTCCCAATTTCTCTGTGATGGGTACAGCGGGTAGTGATGTAGAAGCAGGGTTCGCGAAGCTTCAAGGTGAGGATTTCGAATACTATATGCAAACTTACTCCATAATCCTCGGCCGGAATTCCAAGAAATCCACCGTTGACGTTGACCTCTCCAGCCTCGGCGGCGGCATGAACATATCTCGCCACCATGCTCGTATCTTCTACGATTTCACTCGCCGCCGATTTGCCCTCGAAGTTCTTGGCAAAAATGGTTGTCTCGTTGAAGGGGTTCTTCATTTGCCTGGAAACGCCCCAGTCAAGCTCGATTCTCAAGATCTTCTTCAGATTGGGGATAAGGAGTTCTATTTCCTGTTGCCGGTGAGGAATATTTTGGGTGGTTCGGTTGGGCCGAGGAGCTATATGGGTCATCCTGGATCGGCGTCGGCAGGTCCTGCCGTCGTTGGGCCAGTGGTGCCGCCCCATTCGCACTATAATTTTCATTTGGTTGGCTCTGGAGGAGCCGCTGCTGCAGGGGCGATGGTGAAAAAGGGGCGAGGAAGAGAGTATTATGAAGAGGGATATGAGGATGAGGATGATATTGGTGGAAGTAGTGGTAAGAAATTCAGGCGAGAGGGATATGGACCTGGTGGTTCAGGAGGCAAAGCCGGATTTTCTGGCGGATTGGGTTAGCATCTTTATTATGTTTCCTGTGTTTTTTTTTGATTGACTGTTTTAGAGGTTTAGAGATAATCTATGTTCAAATTCTTCGTTGTGTCACTTTGATTTCCGCTATCAGACTATTGATTCTAGAAGTGGAAAATTCTTTAATCATGGTAGAGTTATCTTATAGTGCCAGATTTTATTGTGTACTGCCGGAAAATCTTGGTTTTATTTTGATGAGAAGCCTTATTACGAACAATGGATGGAGTTTGTGTGATGTTCAGCTATATTGAATGCTTATATCTTCGTCTATATGTTGTTTTTTGTTGTTGTTGTTGTCGTCTCCTTGATCTTTTAGTTCGTGAAAGTTGATTGAAGAGGTTTAAAACACGTTTGACTTCACGATTCTATGGAATTCACGGTGTTTTTTTTTATGCCTTTCTACTATGTAGTTATCCTGAATCTGATTGTTTGGATTGGAGCTAGGGGTTTCTGTATTTTTTTTTTGCCCTATAAGAAATGTAGCTTAATGAAAAAGGAGTACTTTTCTTCAAAAGCAACACCAAAGAGTTTATTTGCCTCTACAAGTCTATTAGAAGATTAATGAGTAAACAGACAGACACGAGAACAACAGAAGGAAGTGTTTGTATTACTTATGGGTTTAGATTTTGGAATCCTTAGAAGTGTTACAATATATTTTTCATACTTCAAATCATGCAAGTAGCTGCTCAAATTTTTGTCCTAGTATGGTTTTGGCTTACTTCCTATTCTTAAAACTCAATATTTTCCCAGATTTTATGTGGGCAGTTGTTTTAGGAACAAAGCTTGCATACTTTGGTTGAATGTGATAATAGCCTTCTTTAGAATCCTTGTCTAGAGAGAGGAAAAAAATGGAATCTCAAGAGATAGAGAAATTTGTTCATTTGTGGTTTGATTTGAGATCTCGAATATATCCTCTGCATGGTGTTCTTATTTGCTAATAGTTTCTGTAAATACTACGTCTTATGAATTAATACTAATTGGGAGTATGTGAATATGTTTGGCCTTTTGCTGGGAGTCTATTTTAAATCTTTCCTTTCTGCATAATGACTGCTCTTGTTTCTTCCTCCCGTTGAAATTCTAGTTTCTTATCAGACGGGAAAAAGAAGTTGCAAACTCCTTCCTTCCCATTCATGATTATGTATTTTTAAGTGTTATCTGTTTCCATACGCTGGGATTAAAGTGAACATAACAATTGAATGAGTGTCTGCCTTGAACTATTATTGCATAACCATTTGAGACACTGTCTTTCTCTTGTACCATAATCTACAGTTTCCATGGACAAGAAGTTAGATGGAAGATCAAGAGTTGATCGAGAAGCTGATAATCAGCTTCTCCAGGAAGAAAAGGATGTGGTGTCATCAGTAGCTACCGTGCTGTCTGATCTTTGTGGCCCAGGAGAATGGATGCCTATGGAGAAACTCCACTCTGAGGTATGTTTTGATTATGAAGGATTCTCTTGATGCTTATATAAATATGAACAGTCTTATTCCTGTACCTGTAGAAAATGAAAAAAGATGGGAGTTCGGATAAAGAATGTCATCTAGAAAGTGACCGATTAAATCTAATTGTTATGCTGTCTAACCTTTATTGTTATGCTAAAACAGAGACAAGTAGAAGGTTGGTAAAGGTAATTTCTTAGCTAAAGATGGGAGGAGAGGCTATGAGCAGGCTGTTTACCATTTCTTTTAGGGTTCTCTCTCTATACGGCTTGCTTTTTTCTGTCGCTCATAACATCTATGGTGGTCAGCCTATACAGCTCTTATATTTAGTTATTAGAGATTTTAGTAATGTGATCAACTACTCTTTGAGTTGCATACTTGATGATACCAAAATGTAGAATCCCAAATTTCAGCCCTCTAAAGAACTGGAAAGTTATGACTGGGAATTACATATCAAAGTTCTGGTGACAGGATATCTGTAGATATTAAAAAATTTCCTCTTTCCATTTAAGGGACTGGTCTGCTTTCATTTGCAAATGCTTGGACATGGAGAAAACTGACACCCAAATGATATTTTCTCGCTGGCATCAAAATATGATTTCCCTTTCACTATAAACAATTTTATTTAGCTTCTGGGATGTCGGGAGGCCTTCTGAGGTTGGTGGGGGATGGGCAGTCTTCGTCGGAGGAGGTGCTTTTGCATCCTTCCTTAAGAGAGAAGGGTATAGTGTTGTCGCATGCGAGTTTCTTTGCCATTTTGTGGGGCATTTGAATTGAGCAGATAGTATGATTTTTAAAGATGTTGAGAAATCTAGAGTGGAGGTTTCGGATTTGGTGAGGTTTGTTTGGGCATTGGTTACTTTTTTTTTTGGGGGTTGTTTTTTGTACGTCGTTTCATTTTCTGGATGAAAGTTCTCTTTCATACCCCTCAAAAAATAATTTCGCTTAGTCCTCAATGTTCACGTTTTTTTTTCCTGATGTGTGTTTTCACAGCTGGTTGAGCTTTATGGCAATGTTTGGCACCATAGTCGTGTAAGGAAGTACCTCACGTCAGACGATTGGCACGGTCCAGAAGCGAAGGATAAACCTTGGTATGGCCTGCTTATGTTGTTGAGAAAATACCCAGAACACTTTGTGATTAACACAAGATCCAAGGGTCGAGTAACACTCGAGTTTGTCTCGCTCGTCTCACTGCTTTCATAGAGTCAGAAACTAGAAATAGGGTTTTTCCTTGGATCTGGGCGTTTTGACATAACCACATATGTAATGACATTCTCATGCTTCACTTGCCATTCCTCATCTTTGTCCAACTTGCAGTGATTTCATGAAACTCAATGTAAATTATAATTCCTACTACCAATCTAAAATAGCTTTTCGTCTAGATGGAGATTTTTCTTATTGTAATCGTAATCGTTGTTTATTATTTAGGTTTCGTATGATAATTTTAAATTTTGATAATTAAGTTTATAAATATTACTCATATTTGTTTTGTTATTGGCTTTCTTAAATTCAAATTGAAAGTTGTTTTTATTTTGGAATATGGATTTAAAATCAATTGTTTTTTAAAGAGAGAATGACCATATAAAAAAAAATAAAGTACAATTTCTCTTCTTTTTTAGGCTGAAAACTTGTCAAATCAATCATTCGGTAGTGAAATAAAAGAATTTAAATGGCATTTAGTTTGCCACTTCTATGTCCCTAAAAGAAAATGATCAAAAAGTAAAATGTCAAAATACTGTGGTATACAAAGAGACCTTCAAATAATAACAATGGACCAATAATAAAGGCATTAACTATGAACATAAGATGGCTAAAAGTCGTATCTTCTTCCTCCATGGGAACAAGGGATAGGCAAAGGCTAAAGCTATGGATTCTGAGCTCGAAAATAGCCTGAACTCATCATAAGAGGCATCTTGAGACTTGAAGTATGATAGAGTAGATTCAAAAAGGGCCCCCTCGTATTGTGACTATCACCATAAATTGCTCCTCTGATCAGCTCAAAGCCTGAAGGATTTGGCTAAACTACTAAAATGATGTACATTCAAAATTTCTAGGAGGTTGATTTGCCCAACCACAGGCTTTTGGACAAAAAAAAAAAGAAAAAAGAGAGAAAAAAAAATCAGGGCAAATCAAAATCAGGGCTGCAGGTCTCCATACTTAAACTGAGATGTTAGAGATGGGAAAGCTAAACTTTTTCTTCTTGAATTTCAAGATGTAGAGGCAACAGGTTCCATGTCTTCTAGAGCTGACGGGTCGATGAACTCATCATGTCTTTTGTTAGAGTCGTCATCGTCATTCCCAGGCGAAGAAAGTTTAGACTTATTTGATTCTGGACTGAGTCTCTTCTGTTCTGAAGATCATGATGATAAATAACTCATATGATCTATATTGGGAAGTGGGAACATTTGCCAAATTGTAGAGAAGAAGAGATACCTACTTCTATTAGTAATCGCATGGCGAGTCATTGCTAGAAATTCGTCCCAATTAAACTTTCTCAGTTCTTTCTTCTCCTCTTCTGGGAGCTCAAAGTTGGGTTCCCTTCCACACATGAAAGCAGCTCTAGGATAGCAAAAGACATGATCAGTTGATTGTGCTTGTTCTTTTTTCCCTCTTTTTTTTTTTTTTTTTTTTGAAATGCTAAAAATAATGTATTCAAGTATAAATGGAATAATTAATACTCCGCAAGCATATAAACGCATATAATATTGGCCACGTTTGATAACCATTTGATAAACATTCGTTTTTTGGTTGGTTATCTCAAGTACAAAATGCCATTATATATTCTATTCATCAATCAGATGGAAATTTATGTCACTTCAACATTTACCTGTCATACAAATGAGCGGCTTCCTCTTGTGATCCTACGGTTCCCAAGTGTATTTGTTTTTTGTCAACCTTTATAGCAGCCTGCCATTTCATGTTCTTGAAATAAACACCTCTCATTAAGAAAGATTCGTCGGGAAAATGCTTTCTCCGGTGTCTCTTTCTGCGCTTTATGGGCGGGTCTGCAAATACAATAGCATGTAGCTTGAGTCATAATACAGCATTTCTTCATTAGTAAAGACGGGAAATACATGATTACAGTATAAATGTAGATTAAAAGAATAATCTCTCATCTCTGGATATTACGATATGTAAATTGTTATTAAACTTACATTTTATACTATTAACCAGAAAGATGTCACTTAAAAAATCAGTGAAAGAAAACCCCATCATATCTTCCTAGTGGCGCACGCACGATAGAGAGTCACAGTGGGTAATCAGATTTTTGTCTCCTTCAGTTAGTAGAACTACTAAATTAGTCCAACTGGGGTTAGAAATTCTCTGATGGTTATATGGTATTTTGGAAATGGTGGCAACATGGAAAAGGAAAGCTGTGTCATTTACAAAATTACAACTTCACAAATCCATTACTGATCCAAACCTATAAGACTTAGAGAAAGTAGAGATGACAGAATTGTTGAGCTATGCACGTGTGGATAGACCCAATACTTTCTAGATTTCAACTATCGAGTATAACATTCAATGAAGTCATAGAAGACATATATTTATCCACCTACACAGCAAACCAAGCAAAAAATAAAAATAAAAAATAAAATAAAATCCCTAAACATGTGTGTGAAGCTTATTGGCTAATGGCTAGCATAAAGCAAATGCGACCTACCCCACCCTTCCCCACCCAAAGATGAATCAAGAGCATAATCTAACAAAAAATGTCACTTCAAAGGATAGATTTATATCCTATACTATTCTAATATCACATCCATTCATGTAACTCATAAATGTGAAGAGATGATTTGAAACAAACAAACAAACCTGCTGCTATTGGCTCGTCATTTGTCGTATCATTTTGCTCTCTGGATGTATCCAAAACAGATACCCCTGATGATTCAGGCTCTATATTTGCAATTGGATTCTGAAAAAGGTCATATTATGGAGATGAATATCCAGCACAAATGTCTATGTTTGTACTAAAAGACAAACCAGTCTTGCATTGAGAGGAAAAGGGAAAGTAAAGAAAAAGGATAATTAATCTTCTTTTATTTATGGAACATGAGTAGCATTCCCCATAAGAACATTGCAAGACCTCCGGCAAATAAGGTTCTATGTCAAACTAACACCAGTACTGACTGAGATGATGGCCATCCATCAAAAGGCAGGGTTATGTTAAGGGTGCTCAAACATGAAACCATTTTATCGATTAACATTATATAGATTACTGGAAGAAAGAATATTTTGTCATCATATTATCTCATAACATTTCTTACTAAAGCAACTCCTTTTTAACAAACAAAAAAACAAAAAAAAAAAACAAAAAAACAAAAAACAAAAACAAAAACAAAACAAAACCTCTAAGTAGCACCCTGCCAACTTAAAGCAGATTAGATACAAGTTTTGCAAAATCTGAACCTTACATCAATAACTAAATGTCCTAAGTTAATTTGGGGACAAAGGATGACATATATCCTATGCTTTTCTACAAAAATGACATACCAATATAAATAATATGATGCATTTCCGTATAAGTTAGCTGTCATAAAGAATATGGGAATATCGAATAATATTTTCTTAGCATGGGTGTCACATTGTTAGAGAAACTCATGCAACCTTGTACATTTATCTAACATCATAATAGTAATTGCTATTAAAAAAAAAAACATGTCCAATTTTATTTTACAGATAATTTTGCCTCAGATAAGAATTGTAAAGTATGAAAACTGACAGCAACTTAAGCTAAGAAACAAAAAGAAAGGAATAAGGTTTTGAAGTGAGAGCCATGTACTAAGGAGGAACAGTCAAGGTAGCCAGTTCTTTTATTAGCAACATGATGTGATTATGTAGTGATTAAAGAAATTGGAAATCTTGATTTACTGACCTCCTTTATCTTGTTAACTTGATCTGAACAGATGGGATAAACACTAACGAAGTTTGTACAGTGCACATGATCTTCAGCAGTCAAATTTTCAGAAAACTTCAAAACTGGAGCAACAAATGAGCCTTTGCCTACAAGTCCCGCATGGGTAAGTCATATCATTTCAATTCCTCTGAGTCAATTTCATTCAAAATCATGAATCAAATACAAAAACTATATGCATATATATATATTTTTTAAAATCAGTTCTTTCAACACATTAATTAGCTTAAGAGAAAAGTGAGTATAAGCCTTCTCCAATTCAAGAACAATGTCCTTTTCTCAATACCATAGCTTTAAAAAGTAATCTTTACCGGTGCAAAGTCCCAGCAGTTTTCGCCTTCTTAAGCTCACCATAGTTAGCTTCAATCCTGTTATCAGTGGTATTGTTTGGTTCTTTTTCCTGGATTACCTCACATCTAGACCAGACAAACAGACAAACTCAATCAGGTTCCATTAGAAAAAAAACACATCTCCAGAACACTGGCCAATACGTAGCTACATAATGACAAGCAATAAACGGATGGATAAGGCTAAAAGAACAGAACCAGTTCGATCATAATGGTATAAAGAATGCAAGTTTCTAATGATTACTTATTTTCACGTCAAATCATATGTCCGAGGGAACTCAGCCCAAATGCATGAATATAAAGTGAGTTCATATTTTCAAATACAAAATAGAGGAAGAAGAAGAAAACATGATGGTGAAGTCTATTCATCTTTTCTAGCCAATGTCAAGAAACAAAATCGACACTACTGTTTGGAATAACTTTCTCTTCTAAGCACTTGGAAAGTCATTCCAAACAGACACTAAATAATACTAGTGTTTAACTTCATTTTCTCTCAACTGAAGCAATCTGAATAGAGTTCAGATGTGCAACATAAGGTAACTAATACACAATTCAAGCATCATACTGTGAACCAATAATCTAAAAGTAGTGCCAAGAAGCATTAAAGAGCAGTACAAAGCTAACAGTTAGTAGCCAATAGCAACTTGCATTGAGCAAAAACAAACACAAACACGGCAAACCTACACCAACTTAGCTGGCTCCATTTACAAATCTAAGTCGTCAAACCAAGCCGAATACTGCTCAACTAGTTAAAAGTATTAACAAGCTCAAAACAAATGAAATCTCCCAAGTCAACTTGAATGACCAAACCATCTTCTTCTTGATCTTCCATTCATATCTAGAACTCCCATCCTAAACGTTGAACTCAAAATTCAATGTAAAAGGGGGGGAATCAAATTCGGTGGTGGGAATTATCAAAGTCGTTCTTCTTGTTATAAGTCAACCAAAAATCCACAGACCCAATTCATGAAATCGCTAATCTAAACAAACCCAATACTTAAAAAACACCAACTCAAAAACCCAAAAGAGAAAAAACAACAACAAACAACTCATCAGCATTCGATTTCTGCCCGTCAACGCCAAATGCCGATAACCGGAGACCAAGCAAAAACGATCAAACAGAGAGACCGCCGTTCGTACCTGAGGAGAAGGCGGCAGCGGCGGCGGCGGAGGAGGAGACGGCGGAGAAGAACGATTGAAAAAACTAAGAGGGGATTGAAATCATGAAGAGAAAGGGGAAGGTGGTAAATATTTAGAAATTTTAAGAGATTATATGAAAAATCCTTAACTCATGCATCATCATCATTATAATCTCTACCACCTTTACAAAAATCCTGGTTCTGTAAATTTGTTGTGTTTGGAGTGATGAACTTTACCATGGATATAGAGAGAGAAAAAATTGGATGTAGAGAGAGAGGTTGAATGAGAAAAAGGAAGGCGCATCTTCTCTGCACTTCAAAAGAATTTTCAACCATACTGCATATGAATGCTGGAAATTTTCCAACATTTTTACATTTTTTTTCTTGAAATTTCATGTGTGTATAAGAAAGAGCTATAATTGTCAACTTTCCACAAAACAAGAATTATAGTAAATTAATAGCTATCTCGGATAAATTGAAAAATTAGATGTTCAAATTTTTATTCCATGCTTCATAAGTTGTTGAATTTAAAAAGAAAAAGATTCTTAACTTATCTTGTGAAGTTAATATAACTATGAATAAATAAGACATTACTTATCTTCTGAAAGGTCGAATTCTTAAACTCATGTAGAGTTTAAAATATTATTTCTATCTTTGTACTTCCAATCGTGTTTCATTTTAGTCACTGTACTTTCAAAGATCTAATTTTGTAGTCTCTATATTTTTAATAAATTCTAAAATTCTAAACCCTAAAAAAAAAAAAACCAGTCTCTATGACAATCTACATTTTAAATTTTGAAAATATATTTATATAGTTTTTTTCCGTTATTGTTTAACCATTTTTTTAAAAAAAATAACATTAATGGACTATATTTAAGATTTATTGAAAGAACAATAATTGAATTTAAGATTCATTGAAATTATATAAACTAAAATTGAACGATCGAAAGTATAGAGACTAAAATGGTTCAAAATTCAAAGTACGGAACTAAATTGGCCTTTTAAGCTAAATTAGCTTATATCAAATTACTCTAAACTTTTGGAGTAGGTTTCAAATGTGTCCCTAGACTTTAAAAAGTCTACTTTTATCTTTGAACTTTCAACTTGTTAAAAAAAAAAAAAAAAAAAAAAAAAAAAAAACCTTTGAACTTTGAAATTGTTAATTAGAAAAAAATATATTTTATGTTAAAATAAATTATAGAAGTTGATATGATATCTTATGTATGAGAATTAGTAACATACTATTTACAATATATGTGAATATTATCCTAATTTAATTATAATCGACATTTACTAAAAAAAAAATGATATCGATATGTTATCTTTCTATTGAGGGTGGAGATTTAAATCTTCCTACCTTGACTTTTTATATAAAAATAGTAATAATAATAATATCGTTGTTACTATTTATTTCATCTTAAAAGAGATGGTTGTACAAATTTCGCCAAAAATATTTAGTATAATTTAGCCAACTAAAGAAATACTAAGCGAATAATTTAGACTTTACCATGTGCAAATTATATATTTGGGATAGGCATGTCTGTATAACTTTAATATCTAGGGAGAAAAAGACAAGCTTTTATAATTATGTGTGAAATTCATAATACATAATTTGCACAAATGTTTTTGTCCTTACAAGTTTAACGGTTTGATCATTGTAATTGACATAAAGCCCTATTAAAAAATACTTAATGTCGATCAATTAAAAGATACGAAAGTGTAGGTAATACCAGTTGTTTGATTTAATTGTACCCATAACTTTATTATATTATTCAACCTACTCGTAAAAAGTCGATTTTTACAAGACAATAGGTACAACCATGATAGCTTTAGCAAGGAATAATTTGATTTTGAGTTATAATCAGATAATTTGATTTTGAGTTATAATCAGATAATTTGATTTTGACTTATAATCAGACTCAATCATTGTAGTACTTTCAAATCAGTATCACATTATTTACTTTTTTTTCAAGGCAGTTATCAATTCCTTACCCAGAGGTGTACATTAGTCAGTCGATGTTGATTTTAGGAGAAAACCGACCATGAAAATTGGTTGGTAATAAACCTCTGGTCGGTCATTTTTGTTTGTTTCCTCTTTCTTCTTCTTCTTCCCACAATCAGATTAGAGACAGAGAGAACTGGATCTACTTTTCACATAAAAAATACTAGAAAATATTGAGGGAAATTGTGAAAGGGAGAGCGAGAGAAAGGTCATGACGACGGTGGAAATGGGAGAGGAGGTGAGAGATGGAGATCATATTGAGAATGTGAAGAGGAAGTGTATGGTAGGATAAGAAAGGGGAGCAACATATTTTTTTGAAAAAAACACTAATATACATCATGGTTAGTCAGTTGGTCGAGGAGTCGATTTTTTATGGGAGAACTGACCACTGACCAACCATAATCTATCACCAACCGATCAATGTTAATTTGGTCGATCTAAACGATTTTTAGTGCTTTACCTCTATCTTTACCCATTATTCGAATAGTTGTATGTTACGTTCAAGAATGGTGAATTGTTCTTGAAGAAAAATCTATTGATTACCTTACAATTGATTGGACTATAGGTGATCGCACACTCCAAGTTGAACCAGAAAAAATATATATAATAATAATAAAATAATACAAAATAATTAAGACATATACTCTCAATCGCGGTATAATGAATTTGAATCTCTCACTTTATATGTTTTTATTCCATTGTCTAATTAAGTATTTGTTAATAATCCAATCAACTAATTATAATCTTTACCCAAAATGTCCTAAAACATCAGCATAATATATTCAAATATTAAATATGGTATAGATCTTTACCTTTTCCTTAAAAATAATAATCAATATGGTTAAGACCTTATGATATGCCACTATATACGATTTGAAAAGCAAAAACATATTCCAATTATCTTTGAGAAATATATTAATGACATTATTATTTGAAAACAAACGTGTGCTTTCAAAGAAAAGAAAAAGATACAAACGTGTGGAAAGAAAAAATTAATCGGTAATAATTATTGACCCATTCTAAGATAATCTCTGAGTCAAACAACGACGTCTCGAATTTAGGATACATACAAAAAATTATAAATAATACATAAGGAAAATTTGTGATTATAATTATTTGAAAAAATTCCAATTATGTTCCTAATTGTTTAAGTTTATCCATTAAAATTTAAACTAATAATTTTATTAATTTAAAATCTGAATTTTTGTGAATTCAAGTTTATAATTTTATGCACTAACTCTAATAATTCATTTTGTTAATTCAGTATGTGAAAATGTCTATACGTGCTTAATAATTAGAATTTTTTTTAATAAAAATCTAAATAAATTCAGTTATGACAATACAAGAGTTTAATGGATATAATTATAAGTCTGATATGATTTTGTTAGAATAAAATTTGAAGAAGGGTTGAAACTTTAAATGAAATATTATTAATGTAACTCGAAAATGTTGAGGTATAAATAGATATTTTTTCTAATTATTTGGATTGGTTTTACTTGGTCAAGGTGAAGGGTATTTCCGTAAATTGAAGAAAGAATTTATAAGAAAGGACATATTGGGGATTTAAAGAAATGAGGAAGGGTAGTTGTGGAAAGTAAAATAATAGGAGCTGCAGGCACCGACGAATCGGTGATTGGATAGGCGGCCACCCACCTATTGCCTTCGTTCAAATTTGTGAGCTTTGAAAGTAGGTTCGAATCTTGTGTTATATTTTACTACTTAAATTGTCAATTTAATCTTGTTTAAAATGCGGATGTTAACGAAAATATTAATATAAAAAATTTGTAAAAATAAAAGATTCAAAAAATAAATTTAAATTAGTAAATAAATCACCTATTTTTCTACGACATAATAGAAACATTTGATTCACTTTTTATATTAATGTTGAACCCATAAAAACATAGAAATATCGACATGTTAATGAAAATTTCTATGTTTTTGTTGAT
This sequence comes from Benincasa hispida, assembly GCF_027475165.1. Taxonomy (NCBI): domain Eukaryota; kingdom Viridiplantae; phylum Streptophyta; class Magnoliopsida; order Cucurbitales; family Cucurbitaceae; genus Benincasa; species Benincasa hispida. The sequence goes on along the minus strand of NC_143482.1, from coordinate 1,751,235 downwards.
ATAATCTCGTGAAAGTTATAATTCAGTTTTTTATAGTTTATAATTAAAATTTAGTATTTTTTTTATATAAAAAATACTTTCTAAATAGTTTTATGCCATAGACTATAATTGAGGAGTTTATCATGTTTTATTGTACTATAAAGACTAACTTCTGACTTTTCAATACTATGAGGATTAAAATTTAACTTTCTCCTAATTATAGAGATAAAATTTGTAATGTTAACTTATTTTATTTCATTAACATTCATTAAAGTGAATTTAGCTCGATTTGTATATTTCCTTTCAAAAATTTGATTCAAAATATTTTTTAAAAAATGAAAAAAAAAAAAAAGGTACATCGCACCAACTAGACCCAACTAGACAAATTTAAGGAGATAATACAATTTAGAAAACTTTATTTCCAAACAAAAGAATCTTAAAAGAGGATACTAAAACAGCAATGGAATGCAATTAGGGACAGAAATACATTTTAGATTCAAAATACATTTTTTTCCTTTGGAATGTTATTTTACATTTGGGCTTTACATATTAAAATCCAACTTAGATTGGGCAGAGTCCATTGACTAGAAAAATAGGTTACTTGTGAAAAGGTATTTTTTTAATAAATAAATACATAAATATTTATATATCAATTTTTGGTTAGACCCAACGGTACATAACACGTATATACTAAAGATATAAGTGGAAACAATATTATTCACTCACCGACGTGATAGTCAAAATAGCAAATATTATTGTCCCTGTGATCCTAAAATTTGTTTTCGAAAATAAAGAATTAGTAGAAAATAAAAATGATTTTTTTTTTTTTTTTACGATATATGAAAACACATTTAGTTCTAAGTTAAAATTTTGAAATTTGATTCAAAATTCAAATTTTGTGTTTGGTTGTGAATTTAAAAATGCGAGAGAAGATTAATTGTTTCTGATAAAATTCATTATTCTAGATAATTAAAATTAACAATTTAGTTGTTTTTGTTATTATGATGATTTTTATTGTTAATAATGGAAATAAAAATAGTGCAGAGAGTACATGATGGAGTAAATTTTTTTTTTTTTTTTCGAAAATACAAGTGATAAAATGTGTAAGAGAATAAAAAAATATTTATGATAAAATAATATAAATAATTTCCATAAGGTAAAAAAAAAAAAAAAGCTTCACCAAGAAGGAAGATCATACTACAAATTAGTAGGATTAATGTTGATAACATGTTGCACAATTTAAATTAGTGGTATATTTATTCATATATTTAATTGTAAAAAAAAATATATTCACTATAAATTGATAAGAGTTACAATTTGTAGATAGAAGCAGGCTTCTCGACTCTAAAGAAAAATATATAATATTCAATCTCTAATTTGTATAGTTTGATATAAATGTGTTAAGTGTATTTTGTATTCATAATTTTTTAAAACAAAGAAAATGACAATTTATTGTTTTTTAAAATCGTTTTTGAAAATAAGTATATCAAATACGTTTTTAATTGTTTTCCTTGTATTTTTTTGTTTTTGAAAACACACAAATGAAAATGAATCACGAATCAAGCGGGGCTACAATTTTTTAGGCATTTTTCCTTTTCTCTTTATATTTTTAATTATATAACACAATTTTCCTAAATTATATCCATTTTGTCTTTACTAAGTTTAATTTTGTTTCAAAGTAATAGACTTTGGTCGAGGTTTGATCATCAATCTATCGATGTCAATATTGGACCTAAATCAATGACGATTTATTGATAGCCAATTTTTGGTGGTCGATTTTGGAGACGTTGGTTATCACAATCAACTGACCACAATAACATAATCGATCAATTTTGATAGAAACCAATGTAAAGAGAGAACTCTAACGAATCATGGATAATAAACAGAATAAGTGAAATAAAAGCGAAAGAAGAATAAGAGAGATGGAAGAAGGAATAAATGGATGAGAAAGAGAGGATTTGAGGAGATGAAAGAATATGGTTTATGAAAGGTAAAAAAAAATAATATAAGGGGGCGTATGCCCTACCAACTTCATAAATTTGTATTAAATAACTCAACTTCAATAATAATCACCATTGAAATTTACACGTCCATCAATTTTTTCAACTTTTTCTGTTTTACACATTTATCGAAAAGATTCATTCTAAACACAAATTTCCTAAAGCCAACATAATAACTTGTTTCCTAAAATATATTAATAAAAAGCTCTACATTTCCCCAACCCATAAGCATTAGCAAAGCTAAAAGAAAGTTTGAATTGATAGTTAAATATGGTTTTCCAATCTTAGTTATTTTAACTAATCTAAATGTGTTTTTTAATGAAGGAAAAATAAGAGATTTCATAGTTTTAAACAAATAAATTGACTCGAGAAAAGTTTCAATTTCCATCTCTAGAGTTTTAAAAGTTTCGTTTTATTTCATGTGTTGGGTTTAGCTTTAAGTTGTTCCCATGATTTGAATTTAATTGAAACTGAATCTCCATCATTTTAAAAATTACAATTTAATACCTATGATTTAGGGCATGTCTAGAATGATTTAAGAAAAAATGTTTTTCGAAAAATACATTTTCATTTAAACCCTTTTAATAAAACCTACTTACACGTGTGTTTGGCAACTATTTTTCAAAATGTTTTTATGTAAAAGTTTGTTTGATTTATTATAAACTAAAAGTATTTTTTATTAATTTCAAATTACCATAAAAAAATTTACGATGGAGATGATGGCCGGAGTTAACCGGCATAGTCTGATGTGGCCGATAGTGGTCAAAAGTTGGCCGACAACAGTCAATGGAGATTGTGGTTGGAGATTGGCTGACGACAGTTGGTGGTGGTCGGAGTTTTTCATACAAATTAGAGAGAGACTAACCATTAAACACTCAAAACTCATTTTTCTAAAAATTGGTTTCTTTATCCTAAACCAACTTAGTGTATTTGGAATACATTTTCAAGTGTTTAATTTAAAAAATAAGTTATTTCGAAAGATATTAGATTGTTCCCACCCAAAATAGTTTTTCGAGTGTATTTTAATTAGTTTTTATCAAAAGTGTTCGAATAAAAATGAGTTTTTTAATTACATTTTTTTCTCAAATCAATCTAAACAGGCTCTTATTTTATAAACTCATTTTTTAAAAATCTATTTTAGGGGTTGCTAAGTATATGATTTTCTTTTTTAAAAACTTATTTTTTAATTTAATCACTTAAGAGAGATATTCTAAACGCATCCTTAATCATACATTACAAACCATTTCTAACATTATCATAACAGTACTTTTCATGGGACCATATTTCTATTTGCATAACTATTTTTTTGTGTTGTTAAGATTTAGGGTGAAGTAAAAAATAAAAATAAAAATAAAAAAGTGCGTTTTTCTTGGAAAAAAAAAAAAGGGTAAAAGTACACAAAGAGTGACCTATGTGATTGAACCAATGGTATAGACAAAAATGAATATTTTAGATTCATATGAACTAATTGAAATTCTTAAAACTATAAATATCAGGGTCGTTTAATAACTATTTTATTTTTTATTTTTATTTTTGAAAATTAAGTCTATGAATACTATTTTCACATCCAAATTTCTTCATTTGTATCTACTTTTTACTAATTGTTTAAAAAAATCAAGCTGAATTTTGAGAAATAAAAAAAATTCAAAAAGTTGTTTTATTTTTTAAATTTGGCTAAAAATTCAACTATTGTATTTAAGAAATATGCAAATTATTGTAAAAAAATGTAGATGAAATAAGTTTAATTTTCAGAAACAAAAATAAAAAATCAATAGTTACCAAATGGGGTCTAAACTAAAGAACATATATTATGTTCCTAAACTTTTAATTCTATATTTATTTGATCCTTAAATTTCTATATTTTATACTTTTACCCTTAACTAACTAAGGTTTGTATTTTGTTGTTGGTGTCAATGATGTGTTAATTTGAAATAATTATGACGTGGTTTTTCACTATTAGTTTCAATGACGATTTTTTTTAAAGAAAACTAATTTTAACTATACTTAATTTAATTATTTTAAAGTAATTAATAGACGGTCAGCACAAATGACTAAATGACTAAAAGTAGCCTTGAGTTAATACTCAATGATAAAAATGTAAAATATTGAAGCTTATTAATCAGATAAAACTTAATCCTACAACTCAAGAGTAAAAGTGTGACCTTTTGAAACTTATAAACTATTTGGGCGCAAAATGGTTATAATAGTATGTGATTATTATTTATTCTCAAAAAGAAAAAAGGTAAGTAGTTATTACAATATGTGGGGTTATAATAGTATGGTTTATGATACATATTTTTTTGTCTAGATTTAAATACTAGTGTTTTGAATGCATACTATTTTAGTTTTAGTTTAGAAACTCTGCATTTCGAGTGCAAATTAATTTAGTATGTGATCATAAACCATGTGTTTGGGATACAAATTATTTTAATCCAAGCAAGCATGTGTTTGGGATGCAAATTATTTTAATCCGAATTTAGGATTTATGTGTGTGTTAGATTGTTGATTCGTTTAACATGAAGTTATTAAGTATGAGTTTAGGGTTTAGGGTTTAGGGTTGTCTTTTATTTGTTGTTGGTTTTTTTTTTTTTTTTTTTTTTTTTGTATTATATAAGTACTAGTACCTTAAATATCATACTTTGTAAATAGAAATAAAAAGGTTTGCTCCATTTATTTTAGTATTACAAAAAAATATTGTCAACTTAGATACATAATTCCAATAATAATAATAATAATAATAATGACGTGGTGGGTTATCATTCAAAAGAAGTTCTAGTGGAGGAGCTTGAAACTAAAATAAGTTATTACAATATATGAATTGAATTAAAATGTATAAATCGTTGAAAAAGATTCATTGGGAGATTTCTTATCTTATTTTCTAGCTAGTTCAATTTTATGAATGTCTTTTTTCCCATATATACAATCTTCTTGATTTAAATTTTGACGAGACCCATGAAATAAGTTATATATTAGGAAATATTTGGTTTGACTAGAAAATAACGTTTTTCAAAAAATCATTTTCATTTAAACGTTCTTTTCCATAAAAAAAATGTTCAAAATAAAAACACTCATGTGTTTGATTACATTTTTTCAAAAGTTTATACACAAGTTTATTTATTTGCTATACACTCAAAAGTGTTTCTACTAATGTCAAATTACTATAAAAGCATATTATTAAACACTATATTGAATTGGTCACTGAAGTGATCATTGAAGTTGGTTGTCGAAGTTATTCACATAGGTGCAAGGTTGCCATAAGTTATCGTTGGAGGAAGTAATTTTTAGGGTTTAGGGTTATTTTTGACATTTTTTGTATTATATTATACAACTACCAACACCTTAAATATCATATTTTGTAAATAGAAAGAGAAAGATTCATTATATCAATTTTTAAAAATGTATTGGATTTTAAATTACATTATTTTTCATCCATTTTGGTCATTTTGAAGATGTATCAATACTCTTGATACATGCACAAAATACATGAGATTGTACTAAAAATCATATTATTGATTAAGTAAAAAAACTCCATATTTGAAGGTGTACTAAAACAGAAAATTCTCTCAAACAATTCTCTAACTTCATAAAATTACACAAAAACGTAAATCTAAGACTGATAATTGGCAAGTATAGGAGTGATAGTTGCCAAGTATAAGTCATCACCACAATGTCACACAAAAAACATTGTCAATTTAGATACATAATTAAAAAAAAAAAAATGATGATGTGGTAGGGTATCATTCAAAAGAAGTTCAAGACATAGGATTGATCAAATGTGTTTCTGAAGGAAGAGCTTGTAATACTAAAATAAGTTATTGCAATATATGAATTGAGTTAAAATGTATAACTCATTGTAAATGATACATTGGGGAAACATATTGTTTCCTAGCTCTATTTGATGAGTCGTTGGCGAAGTAGTCGTCGGAGTTAGTAATCGGAGGTGGTTGTCGATGGGTGAAACTATTAGAAACATTGGAGGGAGAGAGTTATTTTAACCTCACTGAATTGTAAAATAACACTACTCTAACAAAACAAGAGGTTAAAATAATTCTTACTCCCTACTTTCTTAACCCATTCCAAATTGGAGCTCCAAAACACCTTCCTAAATAAATGAAAATTTACTCAAAACACAATGTCGGAGTTTTTTTTTTTCTAATAAAAAAAATAAGAGCTAGTCTGATGGTATTAAACTTCCTTCGACATGTCAAAATTTTCATCGATATTTTCACATTTTCAAAGGTTCGATATCAACATTGAAATGACTTATAATTTTCATTATATATTGAGAAAAGTAATAAAACATTAAAAAATAATAAAATATCATTAATGTGAATATAATATAAATAATAAATATTTTAATTTGCTTTAAAATTATAAATTATTCATTTACTAAGTTAAAATTGAAAAAGATACAAAAATATTTTAAACATTTGATCATATTTCTATTCAAGTGAAAACCTATTAAATTAACGATTTTGATCACAAAATTGATAAATTTATAAGGGCATTTTTTATTATTACTTTTTTTCCCTTCCAAGTTACGGCGGCCTGTGGCTGTCAGTCTGTGTTTGAATTCATTCATCCGCCTATTTCTCTATATCGCCGATACTATTTATACAAGCGAAAGTTGCAGATTTCGAAGCCGGCGACAGACTAGGGTTTCATTTTGCTTGGAATAACATTGTTGCTGTTTCTCCCAATCGCTTCACGATGATCTACGACGTCAACTCTCCTCTGTTCCGCTCTTTCCTCAGCCAGAAGGGAGGAGGAGCCTACGACAAAAGGTATCCGATGCTCTTGTTTTCACTATCTTTACATTCAGAGACCTATTTGTAGAGATATTTTTTCCGTAATGTAGTTAGTTAATTTGATATTCTCTCTTCTTTGTAACTATCTATTTGTTTGATTTTGGATTCTAGGTTGTTTTGATTTTCGTTTACTTCATTTTGCTTTTGTTTCGACTTTTGAGCCCTGGAAATTATCTTATTAGTCTGTTATTCGTTTGTTTGATTGCTGATTAAATTGAACTAGAGGCTCTACAAGTTTAGGTTGTTGAATGGATAGCGAAATTTGTATGAAATTGATCTGGCGAGCGAATTAACTGAGTATGAATGCTCTTGGAATCGATAGCTTATTATCTGGCAATTTAGTTCTCTGTTCGGTCTTCGTATTGGTTTTTCCGATCATGTTTGCTCTCGAATCTTCAAAGTTTTATGTACTCCAAGCGTACTTGTTACTTGTCAGTGACTAAAAGAATGAAGCATGATTTAAGTAGACATTCTATTTTGAGGCGTCATACAGATTTTAATTGATATTAATCATGAAATAGAATTTTGGCCGGCGATCTGTACTGTACCATTAACTTCTACGGAAAACTTCTTAGCGTAGTTTAATTACTTGCGTTTTGGATTCCTTGACACTTTGGATTTACCTGATTTGAATTCAACAGGTTGATTTAAACTTTCTAGTGTAATTATGTTCTTTAAGATTTTGAAGTGTAAATTAAACTTTCTTTTGGAATCTTCTGCTGAAAGGAACAACAGACATTTAACAACACTGCCTTTAGCAATATTTTTCTTGAATTAGTTTTAGTGGCTGCTTTTATCTTGGTGTAAATGTTACTACACTGCTTTTAGCTAATTTAGTCTAAATGATTTTAGGCCCTTTTTCTTTTGTAATTTCTTCAGCCTGGTGTTTAGGTTTCCTCCCTTTTCGTTATAATTCATACTACCGATCTGTTTCATATATATTTATAAAAGAAAGAACCAGAAAAAAGTGCATATTTCAATCCTTCAAAAGCGCATGACTGACTTATCTTTCTTTATTTTAGAACTTTTAGATCTGGTCTGGCTTACTGCTTATTCTATGGGATATTATTACCTTGGTTTAAAGATTATGATCAAATTGTATTGAATATCTTATTAGACGAAACCTAAAGATTCAAGATTGTGCCCCTCATTCCTTTAGTTTTCCTCCCATTATTCAACTTCCAGAATATCCCTTAATTGTTGTTTCTAATGATTAAGTCATTAGTTGAAAGGGGAAATAATTTTATCATTGTGTTGAATGCTTGTCTCTACTGTTTGAATTATGCTAGAGTATGACTTTACTTTCCACAATGCATAATCCAAAAAGTAATAATAACAGAATATATTCTTATTTTGGAATGCATTTCCTCTATTTGTAATAATCGCATTGTCATGTTAGAAACAAACATTTTGTTGTCTGATCTTGTTGTTTGTGATGTTCACTTCAGAAAAACTGAGGAGCAGAAGCCAAAAGAGCAGAGATTCAAGGCAAACGAGAACAAGCCTGTCATGACAGAGTAATAACAACATGAATATGTAGGTTCTAGGTCATATTGTAGTCAAGTTTGAATTTCTTCAATGGACCCAGTTTTCGTATTCCTTGTATGTTAGAACATTCTGCAACTGGAGCCTTTGTGTTTGCAATGACAATGAGTCGATCTTCCAAGACCTTTCTTATTTGAAACCTAAAGGCATGATATAATCTAAGCACCTCTTTCTTTTATGATTCAGTTCTTTTGTCTCTGGTAAATGCTTTGCTTGTACGGTTGTTGATGGAGTGATGAAGCAAAGGTTTTAATGTGTTTAATGATTATTCAATGGGGTCGGTTGATGACTGTAGAAAGGAATGATAATTGGAGTGGATTCATCTTTCCCATTCCTTTTTTACTGTTGATTGAATGCAGGACAAACAGGAATATAATTATGTAACATTCGCATTGGACAAATACAAATGGAGAAGAATCCCTTCTTTCTTGGGCGATGCGATGGGAACATATCTTAACATTGTCAACCTTTATGGGCCCATCCCCGTAAAGCATCCGAAGCACCATTATTGCCACGACACAAGCATTGTAAGTAACAATATTTTAATTACACAGAAACTTCCCTCGTGACTTTAGAACTTTTCTTTTCTTGTCCTTATTTTTCTTATGGAATTAAATACATATGTCTACATGTAAAGGGGATGAAAAAAAGCATTCATTAGGTGGTAAAAGAAAAAGAAAAAGAATCCACCCTGTTCTGTTCACAAATTCTACAGGGGAGGGGTAGAAATAGCTTCAAAATATTTCCTCCTTTCACAACTTGCTTTGAAAACTCGTTCAAATATATATATATATATATATATATATATATATATATTTTAATCGGGTCAAGATAGAGTCCTTAGATTTGAATAAAAAGTTAACCTTTTCATCTTATATCCAAATTATCAATTCTTTTGATTTTTCTCGGTTAAACTCACCCGGGATGAATATCAAGATTTTACCTAATTTTTCCAAATTTTATTCAATCTTTACCAAATCTTTCCAAATTTTAAAAATCACATTGCAATCATCCAATATTCATTTGGAAAATTCATTTAGATAATTGGTAAATCTATTTGAAAATTCAAATAATTCTTGAAATAGAAATTGAGAAATTCAAATAGTTCTCTAAACAAAAATTAGACGTAAGATTTGTAAAATTATGTATATAAGATTTAAGAAAGATTATAGATTTTGGAGAAATTTTGAAAAGATGTATGATTTGATTTAAGATTTGCAAAGATTACACTATATTTGCTCTGGAGCTCTCTACACAATCTAAGCTGCTTAGACCTAGCCAACACCCGATCAACCCACCATCTCTCCACAACCTACCCCTTCTCTCTATATATCTAATAGTTAGGTAGAATCCAATTAGTTAGTTTTCTTGTTTAAATCTTGATTGTCGATTTTTGGTCGAAAAAAAAACTATTTTAATGACTTTTTCAAAATTGTATAAATTGTGAAAGATTGAAAACTTTTTTGGGATATTTCTGACAAAGTTTCCCATTCATGAAGAATTGGCATGGACAGTTAGGACATGTGTCTAATTTGCAGCTTCTGTTGCAAAAACATGCTCTCAAGTAGCAATAATCAGTAGTTGCATTATCATGATGGTTGTTCTTTTTATATCCCTCAAAAGTCCTATTCCCACACTACAACCCTACTTCCACAGGGATTTTGCTTTAGGCTGTGAGTAACTGAGTTATAGTGGATGAATCCAATCCAATAATAAGAATTTTTCTTAAATTCAGCATTTAGGTTATGACTTAAAAAGTCTTTTTTTTTTTTTTTTTAATCAAGGGCAGCTCATCTTAACATGGTTTGAAATGTATATAAATATATTTAGGTTAAATTACAAGTTTAGTCTTTGAACTTTTTATTGGGTGTGGAATAACTTTAATTTTTTAAATGTTTAATAGGTCTTCGAGCTTCCAACTATGTGTCTAATAAATTTTTTAACTTTAAAATTTATTGTAATTAATTAATCTATTAGATATAAATTGAAAATTTATAATTTCACTAGACATAAATCTGAATTTTTAATTGTGGGTAGTGGATATGTGCATTTAAAACAAAAATCACAAATAGGTCCAAGTTCTATTAAATGCAAAATTCATAGTTTAAAGGATTATTAGATATTTTTAAAACTTAGGATTTAATTAAATCTATTGTAAACTGAGGATCAAATGGATAGAAATGGAATATTTTAGACAAACCTTATAATTTGACCATATACTAAGATCCCATGACTATAAAGTATTGTTTTGTTTTAGGATATTTTTTTTTCTTTTTTAACAAAGTTTGACAATTCCTGTTGAAAATGAGAGATTTATCCCTTCTCTTTATCTTGTTTCTGCCACTTTTATGTAATATAGTTAGATGAGTTTCTTTTCTGTGGATATACAATCTCTTGCAAGGTCTGATGTCCACAAACGTGCCTCATTTTCGCCTTTACAAGTCTGATCTTTCCTTTCCTTTTGTTTTTTCTGTTGTTTTTTTTTTCTCTTAAAAGGTCTTTTTTTTTCTTCCTTAAAATTGTTTTAAATAAAAAAATGCTGAAATTATTTTCAAATATAACATAGTTATTTTGTTATATTTGTAAATATTTTGGTTCATTTATAATATTTGGTGTTTTTCGTAGATATAAGCTCAATTTCGATTCATTTGATAACAACTCGAGGTCTCGTTTGCATTTGATAATTATTTCATTTTTAATTTTTAAAAATCCTGCTTGTTATCTTTCAAATTATTTAAATTAGAATCCAATTCTCATGAAAAATGGATTTTGGATTCTAATTTAAACAATTGTTTAAAATGTGTTTGATTCTATATTTATAAATCATAAAAATTGTTGTAGTTATCCATAAAATATTAGTTGACAATAATCTATTATTTATTTATTTATGAATCTATTTTATATTAAAAAAAATTGTATGATTATTATTTTGTAATATTATATTTTAATTTAAAAAATAAATTAAATTTATAATATGATATATAGTATTTCTAAATATTTTTATTTTTATATAATTATAAAATTTGAAATTTTGATACAATTAAAACATAAAAATACTGTTATTAGAATTTGCACTATTTGTTAAACTCAATGAATGAGATAACAAAACAAATTTATGGATGATAGTAATACTTATACAAATTGCTAAAACTACCCATAAAGTATCGTGGTAATTGTAATATATCTTTAAACTTCTAATTTTAAACATTGAGCCCTCAAACTTATATAAATGTTAAAATTGGATCAAATCGGACCTTCAAACTTATATGATTATATAAATTGTAACATTTATATAAGTTTGAGAGTTCAATCTTCACTATTTGCGAGTCCAATTTCTACAATTATGATAAGTTTGAGGGTTCAATTTTAACATTGGTAAAAATTTAGGGGTCCGATTTTTATAGTTGAAACTTTGAGGGTGTAATTGCAACTACTACTATACTTTAGGGGTGGTCCTTAATTTTGAAAAGAGAAATTGTAGTGGGTGATAATTTAAGAATATGGTATTTAAAGTGTGTTACATATTTTTTCCATTTTGCGGATATAGGACTTTTTAGTGTATCAAGTGTATCAAGTATATCAAGTATATCAATGGTATTAAGTGTATATCAATAGTGTATCATGTGTATATTAAGTGTATCAAGCGTATCAACTATATCGTGTGTATTTATACTTTTTTGACATTTCATGTGTTGGGTTTGTTTTTTACTTTTTTTTTTTTTTTTATAAAAGTAGTAAGTTTGGATTATGGATCTAATTTTTAAAACTTGTTTTGCCAAAACCGCGAGAACGCATTTTTAAGAAATTAATGGTTAAAAGTCCAATTATTATTAAAAAAGATATAAACTTTTAGAAGCGTATGAGGTGGATGAAGTTTATCAAATGTGGCATTGCTATTTTTCAAGTTGAGTCAATTGAAATTATAAAGTCGGAAACTTAAGAAAACCGCATTACCACTATTTGCTTTTTCATATGCATCAAGGGAATAGTTGTAAGGTTTCAATCATTATTTTCTCATACATTGGTTCATAAATTTTGTGAACGATTTTATTTATTTATTTATTTATTGCTTAGAAAAGAAAAATCAAATTATTTTGCATTATTTTGTAATGAAATTACTATGATTTAATAAATTGTGATAAAATAATATGGTAATTTTGAGCTGATTGAAGTTGTTAAATCAATTTCATATCTCAATTAGTTAATATGTAATGATTAAAGGGCAAAAGTGTAGGGTTGGTGGTTATGGTAAGTGCTAGAAAGCTAATTCAACAAACCAAAGGCTAAAATTACTGCTAATTGACTATTTTAATTTTTACCTTTTTCCTTAAGTTGATTATTATATTTTATCAACTTCAAAAGAGAGACAAAATTATGGTATGATATTGTTCCTAATTTACGGGTTTGTCATTTGAATAATCATCATAGTCATTGCAATTAATTGGATTAATTCTTCTTAATTTAAACCTGTCTATTTTTCAATCATGGCACAATTTAAGCCTTTTATTCTAAAAGGTGTACAAAATTAAGTTGGTTGGTTAGAACAATTGTTTTATATTTATTAGCAATCTGTAGCAAGTGAATTAATTCTTCTCTTTTAATATTCTCGTCAATATTTTTCAATCCAATAAAAAAATAATATTAGAATACTATTTATTTAGGGATAATATTGTTGAAAATATTTTTTTCCAAATATAATAAAATGTTATTATTTATCTCTGATAGATACTAATAAATAGACATTTTGCCATATTTATAAATAAATTGATTTATTTTTCTATAATTAAAAATACTCCATTTATTTAATTTTGTGAAATACATTTTTAAACTATAGATTCCTTCTCTCTCCTTCTCTTGCCCTGAGGATTCTTTTTTTTAAAGAAAAATTATACTCAACTACAAATTTTTTTAGTGACACAATTGAGAGTAGTGTGATTTAAATTTCTGACATTTTAGTCGCGTGTCTTTTTTGGCATTAAAATACTATTTAGTGTTCTTATTCACATTATGATATTGAATTTAACCTTATCATTGGCCTTATAATCATCAATGACAACTAAACTTTCGACTTCCGTTACAAGAATTAATCTTAACTCTCATAACAAATATTATATCTTTGGAGTAAAATCTTTTTTATTTTGATGTTTGACACATTAGTGTTTACTCATCACATAACAAGTTCTAAAATATGATAAATAATTTAAATATTAGAACCATAACAAAGAAACCCATGTGACAAGAAGTTAAAATTTTCATCACTAGGCTATCAGGCAATATTAATAGCAATGAGAAAATGAAAGAAAAAGATTGTGGAAAAAATTAAAATAATATAAGGGAGTTGGTTAATAAGATATATATATATATAATAATAGGCAGACAAAAGTTTGTAAAAGTCTGCCATTTTCTTTCGATTGTTCATTGCTCTTCTTCTCTCTCTTTGTCTCTGTTTCAGTCTCTTTCCTTTATTCACGCCGCTTTCTCTCTCAATTCTCAAACACTTCCTTTTTCTTTCCTCTCCATTCCAATAACCCAAAATCCTCTCTCCCATTCCACCATCGCCATTGTTGTAGAGCTTCAAAGAAACAGAGAGAAAAGAGAAAAAAAGAAGAAAGAATAATAAACAATGTCTGAAATTTCCATCTCCAAGAAAGGATTTGGATTGTCCTGTGTTTCTAATTTGTTCCATTTCTTCATCTTTCTCCTCTCTCACCCTCTCTACTTATCTTATTTCATCTTCTTCTTCCCTTACTTTCTTAAACTTCTTTCTTTTCTTTCTCCTCTCTTCATCACCACTTTTCTCCTTCTCTTTGCTTTCTTCTCTCTGTTTTACCCCTCTTCTTCCTCTGACCATCATCATTATCATCTTCATCACCATTTTCATCAAGTTTCTGATTCTTCCAAGATGGGGTTTCTTGCTACTACTTACCAAGTTGTTTTTGACAGTTTGAGACCAAGAACACCAGAAGAAACCGATGGATTTTCTCCCCCCATGGAAGAGCTTGAAGCTTATAAAATCGTGTTTGAGACTTACACTTTTGGTTCTGAACAAACCCCATATGGCGACGATGATGATCCAGAAGTTGAAGTGGAAGCTGATTTTCAAGAACCCATGGAGAATTTCCCCGAGGAAATCCAAATTCTCCAAGAAAATCCTCTGCTGGTTGGAATTGAAACAAAAACAGAGGAATTGAAAGAAGCCCAAATCGAAAACGGAGACGAAAACAGAGACGTAAGCCGAGACGAAACCCGAGACTCATCGAAGGCCATGGAGAACGAAATGATGAAAGATTTGAGAAAAATAACAGAAGAATCATCGATTTCTTCAAGAACAGAATCGAGTCCATGGAGTTCACCAGGGAGTTTCAGTAGCAGAGAGTACAATTCATTAGGAAGCTATGGATCGATGAGGAAGGAGAAAGAATGGCGAAGAACACTCGCTTGTAAGCTCTTCGAAGAACGGCATAATTCAGAAGGAACAGAAGGAATGGATTCATTATGGGAAACATACGAGAAGAGTGAATCAAAGAAGTTGCAGAAAGAAGTGAAAATCAATGGAAAATTGAAGAAAGGAAAGAAAATTCAAAAGAAAGAAGAAGAAGATGAAGAAGAAGAAGATGGAGAAGGACAACTTTGCTGTTTACAAGCATTGAAATTCTCAGCAGGGAAGATGAATTTGGGAATGGGAAGACCAAATCTTTTGAAAATGACTAAAGCTTTGAAGGGATTTGGATGGTTGAGCAGAAATGGAAGTAGAAGAAACAGATTGATCCATTGATGAATTGTTTTGGGTTTTTCTTTTTCTTTTTGCTTCTTCAATTTTACACTTCTTCTATGTTCTTCATCATCCTAATCCTCCATTTTTTCTTCTTTGTTGGTTTGGTTTTTTTTTTCTTTTTTTTCTTTTTTCCTCTTTGATTCAACTGTTCAAATAGTGAAAGTAAATATTTTTGTTATGGTATGGATGCTAATTGGAGATCTATCTAATCTTAACCCATTTTACTTTCTTTTTTCAATCATCTTTTTTTAACTTTATGAGTCTTGTTTTGTTTTCTCTTTTGTTCTTTGGGAATTACTCATTACATATTTTGGTTGAGTGATGTTCAATCTACTTTTCTTGTTGCCTTAATCTCTGTCATTTCCTTCTTAGAATATAGGGTTATGAATTAGTAAATAGAGATTCAAATCTTTCAACTTTCTTCGAGTTTCTTGTTTGGGGAAAACAAAAAAACAAAAAACAATAGGATGTTCTTGATTAGTTTTAGGTGGAATAAATTTAAAAACTTAATTTTTAAGAAAAATATCAATTTGTACCGTTTAATTTTGAGGTTGTATCAATTTTAAACCTTGATCATTGGTAATTGAATTAATATACAGTTTTTCTGTGGATTTCATTTGAAAAATATTGTAAACTTCCAATTATCATAAATGAATCAATTAAGATCTCTCATTACTATTACCTTTGTAGTTCATCCTTACATCATTTATCACATATATGTAATTTCTTCAAATGTCAAATTTATAAAATGGACAGTTAGAGTTGATATACAGATAATTCTCAAATAAAATTCTAATTGAGATTCTAAGTCAATTGACTTATAAAGCTTATATCAAGTCTCATATTAATATTTACAATTATCCAATAAAATCCAAAATTTTAGTTGAATTTTAATCTGGAGAATGTGATATTTCCTAGATCGTTGCTAGAGCGATATTAATGCGATCAAATGTATTATTATTAATTTTTTATATATAGTTGTAAGAAATATAGAATTATATTTTAAGTCATTGCATGAAAAAAAAAAAAAAAACCTACTTTGGGTTTTAATTTATTGATAAGTTTGGTTTTGTATTCGCCCTTAGCCTTAAACTCTTTTTTTCCCTTTGAACTCGAAAAGTTTGGTTTTAGAAACATGCTCAGTCGTGATTATGAAAAATTTATTGTATTTATAAATTTATCGATTGACGTTTAAAATTTATGGTAAATGAGTTCACATTTCTAATAAATGATTTGATGTTATATTTATATAGTCTCGATCAAGAGGTTAAAATGTTTGAATCCCTCAATCTCATATGTTGTTGAACTAAAAAAAACAGTGTTCTTTGAAACTATGTATAGTGAGACATGTATTGAAATTCAAAATATACCCCTTTTTTTTAACTCGTGAAATTAGCTAGTCGAACCAGTTTTTATTCTAAAATATCAGTTTTTATCAAATCAAACCATAAAACTAAGTTGTTACTGGTTCGTTCTCAAAGTTTCTATATAATTGTTTGTTTCTTTAACCAATTAAAAAAAGTTAAGAGTAAAGATTTGTTGAACCTTTAAATGCTTCCAACTTGAATCAACCTTTAATCCCATCTTTCACTTTTTTTGACTTTTAACACCCACCCAAATTCATTCTCTAGTCCATATGTGTAAAATTATTGATTTTATTTTGAATAAATTATAAATTTGGTATATTTTTACTAAAATTATGAAATGGAGAATCAAACCTTAACCTCTAGAAAAGAACACCTAGTCAATTGGTGTTGAGCTAAGTTCACTTTAACCTAATAAATTTGGTATTTGAAAACTGAACATTTGGTTGTTTATTTTTACTTTCAAAAATTATTTTTTTCCCACTAGTCTTTATCTTTTTTAAACTAATATTTGAATTCTTCCCTAAATTTCAAATATTTTATTTTTATTATTTTTTTTTTTTAAAAAAAACTCATAGATAAAAATGGAGTTTATAAACTTAATTTTCATAATCTAAATGATTAATTTTGGACTTTCCATGAAATAGGTTTTTAAATGATAAATAAATAAAATAAGCTGACAAGTCCATCAGATAGTTTTTAGAGAAAATATAAGAATATACTCAATTTTGTCCATGAAAATTTGTTTAATCATGATATTGTAGCTTGATTTTAACCCAAACTTTTGTTGAATTGAATGAATTTTGAGAGAGTTTTACTGTTTTACTATGATTTTTATTTTTATTAAAATTAGTAAGTGAATAGAAAAAAAAATTAACACAAATTAAGTTAAAGAGTTCTCATGAAAATGAAAATTTATGGTAAAACTTGATAACTTACCATGTTTCAAAGATAAAAAAATTGTACTAATTAGACTAGACACCAATATAAAGTTGCAAGTAAATAAAATATTTTTATTCTTTATGTACTTTTAATAACTTTAATTCATTTTAGTCTCTATATTTTCAAAATGATCATTCTAATTCACATACTTTCAACTTTTATTCATTTTAGTACATGTACTTCCAAATGGTAACATTTGTTTTGATCTCCATACTTTTAAAAAAATGACCATCTTGATTTTTATTTACAAAATTATAACATACAACTTATTATCGATGGAACCCATTTATTATCCAAATTTATGGCAATATTTAAAGGAATTTAGTGAATAAAGTGTGTAGCTAAAATCTCGATAGAAAGAAATGAGTATCTATGGGGGCATATGGGAGAATCTTTACCTTTCATATTGCCCTTCAATTTTAAACAAATTTCCATTCTACCCTTCCATCTCTTCCGTTTTTTTCTCCTTTGTGTAATACTGTAATATAATAAGTAGTTGACCTTGCCGCGCTTTCCGCTCTGGAGTTACTACCTTCCATATCTTACGTTAGTTACTTTACTACTTATGGCTTCCCACCTTTTCATGTGATTGTTTGTTACGACTGTGTATAATCAATCATTCCTTATATTGCCACGTCGTCATTTTTTTTTCCTGAAAGTTTGATATATATTGTTGGAAATGGCAGGGTCCTCAGAACGACGAACTATAAACTGTCAAAGTATGACGGTCAAACGAAGAGCAAAACCTGCAAAACAGAAACTCGTTATAGGCTGAGTTGTAGAGCTTGCTCTTTTTAAAACATTTTGTGGCTCTGCCCAAATGTGCAAGTAGGTCTGAAAATTGCCACGTTGTCCCTAAGATAAAACTGCCAAATGAAACCGATCGGAAATGCACCGTTACCGATCGGAACGTACACCCTTTCCAAATTCACTGCTCGGAAAGCTAAGATGGAGAAGGAGAGGAAATTGAAGTGGGAATTTAGAAAATGAATTATGTGTCTTACGAATTGCTAAAGGCCTCGCCTTTTATAGGCCTTTAGCATCAACACGGACCGTTTTAAAATTAATCAGCAGACCATTTTAAAAATTAATCAACGGACCGTTTTAAATATAATCAACGGACCGTTTTAAATATAATCAATGGACCGTTTTAAATATAATCAACGGACCGTTTTAAAATTAATCAATGGACCGTTTTAAAAATAATCAATGGACCATTTTAAATATAAATTTGCACTCAACAATCCCCCACTTGGAAATTTAAACAAAACGAGAAGAGAGGAAAGATTTTCATCGAGCAGTTTCAGTCTATACAACACTGTGCATAAGCAAAGGTGTCTTACGACTTGAACCTTTACATAGTGTAGATGATTCAGAATATACTAGAATAACCCTTGGTTTTGAACTCTATCTCTAACAACATCTCACACAGAGTGTCATTAGGGTATAGTACGAAAGCCCATGCTTTTAAGGCCTAGCACGTGAATCCTGGTTTAGTGAATGCTCTAGAGAGTTTGCCTAAAAACTCCATAGGAAGCAACCCCCACTTCCACATTCACACAGGTGAGTCTATCAAGGGTACTCCTATAGCTGGGTACCCCACTTATCATCAAGTATAGATCTCATTAAGAACTGAATTCACCATTTCTTACGCTTCAGGATATTATGCTCATACTTTAAATCCTAGAAATGGAACTCTGTGTTTGGTTTAGCATGATTCACTATATATCACTCATGATCAGTTATTACCCGTTGAACCTGTTTCTTGGGATCTCCAATCTATGGGTTGGGTTTTCCCCACAGTGATTCATTTTTCGATAGGCATGAGTCTCATCCTTTCTGAGGTTCTGAAAACCTTTTCTCTGGCCAATCCTTTCGTCAAAGGATATGCCAAATTTTCATCAGTTCGTATGTGATCCACTCTAACTGCACCAGTAGTGAGAAATTCTCTAATGGTACTGTGCTTACGACTATTTGACGTCTCTTTCCATTGTAGTAACGGTTCTAAACTTTTGCGATTGCTGCAGTACTATCGCAATGGATCAATATGGCTGGTAATGGCTTTTTCCATAAGGGAATCTCTGATAGCAAACTTCTAAACCAATCTGCTTCTTCACTAGCTATTGCTAGTGCTATCATTTCTGACTCTATCATAGATTGAGCTAAAATAGTATGTTTCTTGGACTTCCAAGAGACAGCTCCGCTAGCTATATTAAAGACATAGCCACTTGTAGCCTTTGAATCATCTGAAAAAGAGTTCCAATCAGCATCGCCGAACCCTTACAGGATAGCGAGAAACTTTTGATAATGTAATCCTAGATTTTGGGTTTTCTTTAAGTATCTCATGACCCTTTCTATAGCATTTCAATACTCTTTACTATGTCTGCTTGTAAACATGCAAAGTAGTCCTACAGTATAAGCTATGTCAGGCCTAATGCAGTCGACAACGTATCTAAGACTACCTATAATGCTCGCATACTCAGATTGATTAACACTGTCACCAATGTTTTTGAACAACTTGACACTAGGGTCATAAGGAGTACAAGCTGGTTTACACTCAAAGTAATTATATTTCTTTAGAATCTTTTCTATATAATCAAATTGATCTAAAGAAATTCCCTTTTCAAACCTATTTACTTTTATGCCTAAGATTACACTAGCTTCTCCTAAGTCTCTCATGTCGAAGTTCGCACTCAATATTGACTTTACATCATTTATGATGTGCAAGTTCGACCCAAAGATCAATAAATCATCTACATATAGACACAAGATAGTGCAGTGGTTATTATCAAACTTATGGTAGATGCATTTGTCACTTTCATTGACCTTGAAACCTTTAGATAGGATAAGGTTGTCAAAGTTTTCATGCCATTGCTTAGGAGCTTATTTTAGTCCATAAAGAGATTTGTCTAATTTACACACCTTATTTTCTTGACCATGGATAATAAAACCCTTAGGTTGTTCCATGTAAATCTCTTCTTCAAGTTCACCATTTAGGAAAGCGGTTTTTACATCCATTTGATGTACTACGAGGTTATAAAGGGCAGCGAGAGAGAACAAGACACGGATAGAGGTAATTCTAGTGACAGGGGAGAAGGTGTCAAAGAAATCTACGTTTTCTCTCTGTCTAAAGCCCTTCGCTACTAACTTGGGTTTAAATTTGTCAACAGTCTCGTCAGGTCTAAGTTTCCTCCTTAAGATCCATTTGCACCCTATTGCCTTATATCCTGGGGGGTAGATCTACTAAGTACTACGTCCTATTTGACTCAAGTGAGTCCATCTCATCATTCATGGCTTCTTGCCATAAGTTGGCATCTACTGAGGACAGGGAAGCTCTTAGATCTTTAGGGTCTTCTTCTACATTATAGGTCAGGAAGTCATTTCTAAAATTTTTGGCGGTTCTAGCTCTTTTGCTTCTTCTAGGTTCTGGGTCAGTTTCCTCTCTAAGGTTAGGATTTCTAACTAGGGTTATACCACTTGAACCAGAGCCTCCACTACTTCTTAATTAAAAGGGAAACCTATCTTCAAAGAAGTCGAGATCATTTGACTAATGATCACTTGGTTCACTAGATCATGGAACCTGTAGGCTTTACTATTTAAGGCATAACCTATAAAGACACACACTCGTAAGCTCTACTAGCCAACTTTCTCCTTTTTGGGTCAGGAATCCTTACAAAGACTAAACAACCCCATGTTCTAAAGTTGGACAAGTTTGGTTTCTTATTCTTGAGAATTTCATAAGGTGAAGTTTTATTTTTAGATTTCGGGATTCTATTTAGGACATAACATACGTAAGGATGATTTCACTCACCAATAAGACGCGACTCCTAAACTAAGTAAAATAGAAACTGCTAGCTCAACTAAAGTTCTATTTTTCCTTTCGGCTTTTCCGTTCATTTCAGGAGAATAAGGTGCGGTCTTTTCATGTACATGTGAGTTAAAGAATTCATTAAAACTATTCGAGTCGTATTCGGTTCCCCTATCACTACGAAGTCTTTTAACTTTTCTATTAAACCGATTCTCTATTTCAGAAACAAAAAATTTGAAGGTATCAAAAGCATCACTTTTGTTTTTCAGCAGGTATACAAAAGTAAAATCAGAGCAGTCGTCAATAAAAATAATAAAATATCTTTTACTGTTCCTAGTCAATATGCCATCAAATTCACATACATCAAAATGAATCAAATCTAGAGGCTCAGAATTCCTAAGTACAGATTTATACAGAGTTTTAGTAATTTTAGCCTGACTACAATACTCGCATTTATCAAAATCATTCGTGGATAACTTAGGTATCATTTCCAGCCTAATCATGTTACTAGTTAAATTCTTATTCACATGATAGAGTCTAGCATGTCAAATATTCATAGAACATAACATATACACAGAATATTTCATTTTATTAAGGTCTAGATTCAATTTGAACATTCCTTCAATTGCATACCCTTTCCCTACAAATACATTATTTTTTGTAAGGGTATATAGGTCTGCCCCTATAGTTTGAATAAACTCGTCTTTGTTGAAGAGATAGCCCGAAACCAAATTCTTTCGTATCTCTGGAGTATGCAGAACGTATTTCAACGTGAGGGTCTTCTCAGAGGTAAACTTCAGTTCCACCTTGCCGGTTCCAACAACTTTCGTGGAGTGGTGATCTCCCAACAGAATATTCTTATCCTTAGTTTTAGTATAACTTTTAAATAGACTAAGGTCGTGATAGACATGGCGAGTCGCGCCAGTGTCTATCCACCACCCTTCACAACCACCGATCACATTTACTTCTATGATCATGGCGACTAACGGTTCTTCTGTTAGGTTCGCCTGACCAGCAGGACGACGCCTGTTTCTACAATCCCTAGCCATGTGCCTAAGTTGATTACAATTAATGAAGAGGAATTTTACTGTTTCTCCTGAAGAGGGCTTCTATTTTTTCTATTGATTTTGGTTGCTGGAGCCACGGTTCTGACCTTTCCTCTTTGTCCCCTTAGGTTTTTGGTCAGGTTTTACCACGACAGAGGCGGGTTTCCTAGATACTGCGTTCACCTCCTCTCTCTGGTCTTGCTTCCGGGCTTCCTCCTCGATCCTTAGTCGGGTTATAAGACTCTCCAAAGAGAACTTCTTGGTCTTATGCCTCAAAGTATTCTTAAAGTCCTTCCACAAGGGGGGCAGTTTATCAATAATAACAACAACTTGGAATTGTTCGTCTAGATGCATACCTTCAATAATTATCTCGTGGGCTATCTTCTGAAGTTCATAGGATTGGACCTCCACAAATTTGTCATCTGTCATCTAGAACTTGAGATAAGGGCTAACTGCATATTTCTTCGACCCGGCCTCCTCAGTGTCATTATTCTTTTGCAGGGCATCCCAGACCTCCTTCGCTGTCTTCATTGTACTGTAGTAGTCATATAGATCATCAACCAAACCATTTAAAATGAAATTCTTACATAGAAAATCTTTCTCCTCCTAGTTAACAGCTTCTTTTATTTGTTATTCAGTTGGTTCTTCTAAAGGGACGATCGACTTAGCGCTGGTACAAGCTTTGACAACTTTCTTGACGGTGAAGAAGAACAACATCTTTTGCTTCCACCACTTGAAGTTTGCTCCTTCGAACCGGAATGGACGGTGGAGGTCAGATATCTCATTGTTGCTACTGAGGGCCATTGATGATGTCGAAACGTCTTAAAATTGTTGGAAACGGCAGGACCCTAAGAAAGACGAACTGTAAACTGTCAAAGCACGATGGTCAAACAAAGAGCAAAACCTGCAAAACAAAAACTCATTATAGGCTGAGTCGCAGAGTCGCTCTCTTTAAGACGTTTCTGGCTCTGCCCAAGTGTGCAAGCAGGTCTGAAAATTTTCACGTTATCCCCAGGATAAAACTGGCAAATGAAACCGATCGGAAATGCACTGTTACCGATCGGAACGTACACCCTTTCTAAACTCATTGCTCGAAAAGCTAAGATGGAGAAGGAGAGGAAATTGAAGTGGGAATTTAGAAAATGAATTATGTGTCTTACGAATTGCTGAAGGCCTTGCCTTTTATAGGTGTTCAACATTGAAACAGACCGTTTTAAAATTAATCAATGGACCGTTTTAAAAATTAATCAACGGACCGTTTTAAAAATTAATCAACAGACCGTTTTAAAAATTAATCAACAGACCGTTTTAAATATAATCAACGGACTATTTTAAAATTAATCAATGGAACGGACCGTTTTAAAAATTAATCAACAGACCGTTTTAAAAATTAATCAACGGACCGTTTTAAATATAATCAACGGACTATTTTAAAATTAATCAATGGACCATTTTAAAAATAATCAATGGACCGTTTTAATATAAATTTACATCCAACATATATTGGTAACCACTCGATTTCTCCATATTTACAACATGTTGTTCCAAACTTTTCCTTCAAATCTCTGCAAAGGAATCGTAAAGATGATGAAGCATGACATTAGTCTCCTTTTTTATTGTCAACACTTCTCGGTAAATTGTCTTTTTGTGATTTGAAATTGAATAGTTTGTGAAATCTCTAATCTAAATCCAAATCCAAATTTTATTTCTTTGTTTTTTTATGTAGAGCCTAGCTTCCAAATTTATATCCCTATTATTATTGTATACATAATTCTTCTACAAGCATTACAGATTCTTCTAATTCTCAATTCTAAATTCATCATTGAAAATATTTTAGTTCAATCTACCATTGTATATTTAGTTAGCATTTTTGTTGAGTTTTTAAAATTAGTAAGTTAAAATTTTCAATTTCATTTCCAAACTATTATTGTATTTATATAAATATTATAGATTCTTCCTACTCTCAATGCCAAATCTATCATTGTCGATATTTTAGTTCAATGCACCATTATAGATTTAGTCGGTCTTTTTTGTCGATTTTTTTTATAAATTAGTAAGTTCAATTTTTCAAATTTATTTTCCTAATATTATGGTATACATAGATCTTTCAATGAGCATTATTTGATTGATCTTTAAAGTTAATGTTTAATTTAGTTGCTCAAATTTTGATTAAAATGATCCTTTTCAACATACATAAAATTATTTATTTCTTGTTAAAGAAATATTAAAGTCATAATTCTTTTGTATTTACATGTTAAAAACAAAAAGGAAGTATTGCATTTTAAGAAAAAATAAATTAAAATATTTAAAATATGAAGGTAGTTTTTTCTTCTAACCATATATTTTTTTTGCGTTGTTTTTTATATTTTTCCTTTTAAAATTTCTTAACTTAGTACCATACTCAATTAAAGATTGATTCAAATCATGTATCAGTAAAACTCAACAAGTAATGTTGACTAACAATACAAAAAAATAAAACAATAATAGGAGAAGATTTAATTATATATAATCATTAAAAGAACATTGAATTTCACTTATCAAATTTCGAGAAAAAATTCACAAAAACTGTCCATATCATCAAAAGAAAAAAAGAGTCATAAGAGGAATAACCATAAAATTGTGTTCCATGCATATAAATTTTTTTTGTTTACGATGAGATTTTCCTTTAGTCAAGAAATTGAGATATATACTTCTTATGTAAAAAAAAAAAAAAAAAAAAAAAAAAAAAAACTTTTTTTTCTTCCAAAAAACAACCATCAAAGAACTATCCCATAATTAAAGTACTATTTTATGTTATTATGTCACTCTCATGTCAATTATATTTCATAAATTTTACTCTATCTAATTATATCATCGTGTATTTTAATTTGATTCATCGATCTCTTTTTGTTTCTTTATTTCCTGTAATACCTTTATATTTATTTATTGGATTTAAATGTTAAAAGTTTTTGAAGTTTTATATCTTAGAATAAATAAATGAAAATATGAAGATAATTTATTTTTCTAAATAAACATTTTAGTCTAATCATAGTTTTTGACTTTGTTTTTTTTTTTTAAAAAAAATTCTTTTGAAAAATTCATATCTTAGTTGTATATTCGAAAAAGATTAATCAAATTCAGGTATCAACAAACTAAAAAAGTAAATCCGAGTAACTCTTAAAAAAAAATCTTAAAAACATGAGATAATTTGATTATTATAATTTTCTTTAAAATATGATTTGATAGATTTGATCCTCCTATAATAAAAAAAACAACATTCAACTTTTCTTAATTCAATGTCAAAATTGTCAAGGGTATATAGATGCCCTAGTTTATTGTATTTTCTCTATTTTTCTCAACATAGTATATTTATATATTTGTAACTCATTGGAGTATTAATCCAAGTGGAAGATTGTTGGGAATGTCCTAAAACTCGTCGTTCGTAATATATGAAACATATTCTATTTTGTAATAAAAGTATTATTGAGATTTCATTCAAATAAAAGTATTATTGAAATTGTGGTATAAAATCCAATAAACGAACCCATGACTATAGAAGTGGATCAAGTTTTAGTATATAGCCAAAAAGGTCTATAAGTATATGGATGAGGTTGGGTACCTCATCTAGGGACACTATGGATTCGACCCACTTTGTATATTGATACAAATGATGTGATCCCAATCATTCATGTGGAGACATGCAAGTGGGAGTATCCTATGCAAAAGATGTTTGCATAAGATTAAATCACGAAATAGTCAATTTTCTTTATAATAAACGTTTACGGTTAAAACTGACTATTTCAAATTGATGACCTAGGGTAACTCGACCTTAATCCTAAGCTAACTATGAACTCCTGTTTATTCGGGAATATCCTTTGATCTGCATACGTGAGAGTGGTTCAATGTCACCACTTAATAAGCCTCCTATTTTGGGGATAAAATCGGATAGATAGCTGGTGACATAGTTCTGTTGGGAAGGAATTCACC
Organism: Benincasa hispida; assembly: GCF_027475165.1. Classification (NCBI taxonomy): domain Eukaryota; kingdom Viridiplantae; phylum Streptophyta; class Magnoliopsida; order Cucurbitales; family Cucurbitaceae; genus Benincasa; species Benincasa hispida. Next base: position 1,725,002 of record NC_143482.1, on the reverse strand, counting down.
ACTTCTACCCAATTTAGGGTTAGCAGATAGGTTGTTCTCTTAAGTACTGATTTTTGGTCTTGAATAAGGAGGTCCCGCCCTCTCATGATAGAGAGGGACATGATTTATTAGTTGGACTATCAACCAATTGTTTAATAGAGAAACAGTGGTAACTTAAGGAACAAGATATATTTATAGGAGTAAAAACGGTAATTTTGATCTAGATGTAAATACGAACGACCTGTGAATGATCAACTTACTGATTATGGTTAAATCAAGTGGACAGAAATATATATACAGTGACAAGAGTACAACTACTGAACTATAGTGGTATGTCTTGGTAGTTAACGAATATTGATTAATTTGATTCAAAGAGTTTAGCCAATTAATCTCAAATCGTTGGAGATAAAAAATCGAGTGAATTTGAAATGTTCAAATCCAAAATTAGGATTTTGGAATTTGAAATATTCAAATTCAATTTTAGGGTTTGGATAATTATATTCGATATAATTAAATGTTTAAATTTATTGAAATTTAACGTGAATAGTTGAATATATTTAAATATTGATTACATGAATAAGGAGTCATATTTGAATTAGGTGTTTTGTCAATTTAATATTTGATACTAAAATTTTTTAATTAATTAAATTAAACTAAATTCATTTTAAATAGGAATTCAATTTCAATAATACTTCTATTAAATGAAATCTCAATAATACTTTCATTTATTACAAAATAAAATATCTTTCATATATTACGAACTACGAGTTTCAGGACATTCTCAACAAAAATTACTAAATATTTATTTACTTTTAATCTCAACGGCAAATCTTCTACAATTTATTATCGATGGAACCCATTTATAATCCAAATTTATGGCAATATTTAAAGGAATTTAGTGAATAAAGTGTCTAGCTAAAATCTTGATGGGAAGAAACGAGTATCTATACTATATTAAATGGAGGCATACGAGAGAATCTTTACTTCCCCATATTGCCCTTCAATTTTAAACAAATTCCCATTCTACCCTCCATCTCTTCCATTAGTTACTACCCTCCATATCTTACATTAGTTACTACTCATTACACCCTTTCATCTCTTAGGTTAGTTACTACTTATTGTTTTCCACCTTTTTATGTGATTGTTTGTTACGATTATGTATCATCAATCATTCCTCGCATTGCCACATCATCCTTTCTTCTAGAAGTTTGGTATATATCGGTAGCCCACTCAATTTCTCAATATTTACAACATGTTGTTCCAAATTTTTTCTTCAAATCTCTGCAAAGGAATTGTACATATGGTGAAGCATGGCATTAGCTTTTTTTTTTTTTTTTTTTTTTTTTTTCAATACAGCATTACAAATTCTTCTAATTCTCAATTCTAAATCCATCATTGGAGATATTTTAGTTCAATCTACCATTATAAATTTAGTAAGCTTTTTTGTTGAGTTTTTAAAATTAGTAAGTTAAAATTTTCAAATTCATTTCCAAATTATGATTGTATACACATAGTTCTTTCTACTGGTATTATAGATTCTTCCCACTCTCAATTCCAAATCTATCATTGTAGATATTTTAGTTCAATTCACCAATCGTCTTTTTTGTTGATTTTTTTTTTTTATAAATTAGTAAGTTCAATTTTTCAAATTTATTTTCCTATTATTATCGTATACATAGTTATTTCAATTAGCATTATTTGATTGATTTTCTAAACTTAATGTTTGATTTAGTTGCTCAAATTTAGATTAAAATGGACATTTTTATTAACATGCATAAAATTATTTATTTCTTGTTAAAGAAATATTAAAGTCATAATTCTTTTGTATTTACATGTTAAAAACAAAAAGGAAGTTTTGTATTTAAAGAAAAAATAAATTAAAATATTTAAAACTAACCATTTTTTTTTGGCATTGTTTATTTTTCCTTTTAAAATTTCTTAACTAGTGTCATACTCTAATAAAGATTCATTCGAATGATGTATCAATAAAACAAAAAGTAATGTTGAGTAACAATACACAAAATTAAAACAATAATAGGTGAAGATTTAGTTATTTATAATAATTTCACTTATCAAACTTCGAGAAAAAATTCACAAAAATGGTCCATATCATCCAAAGAAAAAAAAATAGTTAACAGGAATAACCATAAAAGTGGGTTCTATACATATAAATTTTTTTTTGTCTAGATGAGATTTTCCTTTAATCAAGAAATTGAGATATATTTTATATGAAATATATTTATTCTTTTTTTTTTCCTTCCAAAAAGTAACCATCAAAGAACTACCCCATAAATAAAGTACTATTTTATGTTATTATGTCACTCTCATGTCAATTATATTTCATAAATTTTACTCTATCCAATTATACCATTGTGTATTTCACTTATTCATCTATCTCTTTTTGTTTCTTTATTTACTGTAATATCTTTATATTTATTTATTGGATTTAAATGTTAAAAGTTCTTAAGTTTTATATCTTTGAATAAATAAATGAAAATATGAAGGCAATTTTATTTTTCTAAATAAACATTTTAGTCTAATCATAGTTTTTGACTTTGTTGTTTTTGTAATCTTTTTTTAAAAAATTCATATCTTAGTCGTATATTTAAAAAAGATTAATCAAATTCAGGTATCAACAAACTAAAAAAGTAAATCCGAGTGACTCTTAAAAAAAAATCTTAACAATATGAGATGATTTGGTTATTATAATTTTCTTTAAAATGTGATTTGATAGATTTGATCCTACTATAATAGAAAAATAACATTCATTTTTTCTTAATTCAATGTCAAAATTGTCAATGTATATAGATGCCCTAATTTATTATATTTTCTCTATTTTTCTCAACATAGTATATTTGTATATATTTATAACTCACTGGAGTATTAGTCTGCATGGGAGATTGTTGGGAATGTCCAAAAACTCACCGTTCGTAATATATGAAACATATTCTATTTTGCAATAAAAGTATTATTGTGATTTTATTCAATAAAAGTGTTATTGAAATTGCATTCTGTTATAATATCCAATAAACGAACTCGTGACTATAGCATGAATACTTAAAACTTTATGTAGAGGCATAAAAGTGGATCAAGTTTTAGTATATAGTCAAAAAGGTCTATAAGTAATAGATGAGGATGGGCACCTCATCCTAGGGACACTATGGATACGGTCCACTTTGTATATTTATACAAATGATGTAATCCCAAAATCATTCATGTGGAGACGAAATAGTCACTTTTCTTTATAACAAACATTTACTTTTAAAATTGACTATTTCAAATCGATGACCTAAGGTAACTCGACCTTAATCCTAAGCTAACTATAAACTCTTATTTATTCGAGAATATCCTTTGATCTGCATACATGAGAGTGGTTCAATATCACCACTTAATAAGCCTCACATTTTTTGGATAAAACCAGATAGATAACTGGGGACATAGTCCTGCAACAAAGAATTCATTCCTACCCAATTTAAGGTTAGCAAATAGGTTGTTCTAAGTACTGATTTCTGGTCTTGAACAAAGAGGCCCGTCCTAGAGGGACATGGTTTATTAGTTGGACTATAAACCAATTTACAATAGAGAATCAGTGGTAATTTAAGGAACAAGATGTATTTACAGAGGTAAAACGATAATTTTGACTTAACTATAAATACGAACGACCTGTGAATGACCGATTTACTGATTATGGTTAAATCAAGTGGACAAAAATATATCTACAGTGAGAAGAGTGCAACTACTAAACTATAGTGGTATGTTTCGGTAGTTAACAAATATTGATTAATTTGATTCAAAGAGTTTAGTCAATTAATCTCAAATGGTTGGAACTCATGATCTAGGTCCATAAGGTCCCTCTACTAGCTGGAAAAAGATTAAACCTTGGATTAAAAAATTGAGCGAATTTGAAATGTTCAAATCTAAAATTAGGATTTTGGAATTTGAAATGTTCAAATTCAGTTTTAGGGTTTGGATAATTATAATCGATATAATTAAACGTTTAAATTTATTGAAATTTAATGGGAAGTTGAATATATTTAAATGTTGATTACATAAATAGGGAGTAATGTTTGAATTAGGTGTTTTATTAATTTAATATTTGATATTAAACTTTGTTTAATTAATTAAATTAAATTCATTTTTAAAAAGGAATTCAATTTCAATAACAATTCAAAATCTCAATATTACTTTTTATTTATTTGCAAAATAGAATATCTTTTGTATCTTACGAACTACGAGTTTTAGGACATTTTCAATAAAAAATATTAAATATTTATTTACTTTTTTTTTATTAAGTGGAGGTATATAATTCTTATGAAATATATTCTTTTTTTTTTTTTTTTTATCTACTTTTACATTTTTATTTATGGTAAATTAACTTGAAATGATAAATATATAGTTTAAGCACTGTTTTTTTTAATGATTTCATTTCCTGTTAAATATTTATTAATTAAAAATTCAAAGAAATTTAAATTATATCTTAAAACTTTATGTCATAAAAAATTTTAGTCACATGCACGTGTCTTCCAACTAGTAAATGGAAATAAAAGGACAAAATGTCACCTTATAAAAGTACATTAACAAAAATAAACATTTCGAAAGTACATTCACTAATTAATAAAAATTGATAGTAAAGGAATCAAATTGGACATTCAAACTCTAAGGTCCCGTTTGTAAACCACTTGGTATTTTCTTTTTTCTTTTTTTTTTTTTTCTTTTTTGAAAATTAAGCTTATAGAGACTACTACTTTCATCTCCAACTTTTTTCTTTTGTTATCTACTTTTTACTAATTATTTAAAAAAATAAGTTATATTTTGAAAATTAAAAAGATAGTTTTTTTTTTTTAATGAAATTTAGCTAAAAATTCAATCATTGTATTTAAGAAAGATGCACATCATTGTAAGAAATGAGAAGGAAATAGACTCAATTTTCAAAAGTAAAAAAAAACGAAATGGTTACTAAACGGATGTTAAAATTTTTCAAATTTTAGATTTTAAATTGATACATATATTAATTAAAAAAATATAAAGGCTATGTAAAGTTTCAAGCTCCAAGTGAGTCTAATTTAACCTTCTTTTCAAGTTATTCAATTTGATTTTCTTCTAATTTTGGATTAAATTGAAATTGATCTATCTAGATTGGGCTTGGGCTTGTGGATTTGGTAGCTTGAAGTTGGGAGAACTTGAGAGCTGGGCCCAAAAGGGAGAAAATGGTGGGTTTGACCAAGTCAAACTATTTGACTTGTGTTTTGAAAAAATTAAATTAAAAGAAGAATTACATTTTAGCTTGTATCTTTTTAATCCTCGAACTTCTAAAAATAAATGAATTTGGTTCTGAAAAGGGATTTTTTTAATTCTTAATTTGTAAGAATATGTGTTAATAGGTTCTTAAAAGTATTTTTTAAATAATTATATGATATTTAAAATGAGACTTTTTTTAAAATAATTTTAGAATATAATATAATTATTTAAAATAGTTTTGAAGTATTTTTTATTATATAATTCAAAGTTATTATCCTTATTTAAAATAGCGTATAATTATTTAAAATAATAGTAAAATTTTATTTGAGGGACCTTTTAAACATATTTCTAAAAATTTAGGTGACGTTTGAGGTGCAAAGTAGGTTATAATAGTCTGTGGGTTATGATATGTGTTATTATAGTTTGTATTTGGGATGCAAACTATTGTAGTATTGTTTATAATAGTCTGTGTTTATGATGCAGATTATTTTAGTTTGTGTTTGAAGTGTCGGTTATTATCATTTAAATTATAACTGTACCTAGATTTTGAATGTAGACTATTTTAGATTGTGTGTAATTTTTTTCCACTATTATTTTTTATAATACAAAAAATTATGCATGTGAGATATCTTTTTTTTTTTTTTTTTTTTTTTTTTTGAAAATATAATTCAAACTATATGTTCTACCAATTTATATAAAATTAATTGGATTTTAGTTTACATCAAAAGCTAACCATTTTTTGTCATTTTGGGAGATACATTGGTTAACATGGACGAAAAATAAGAAAAGTACATTACATTAGGATGCAATTCATATGTTTCATATGTAGAGCTCTCTTTTTTAGAGGTACAAAAAAATCTTAAAAAAAAAAAAAAACTAACTCATAATTGCATGACTAAAATATTGACCAGTAAGATTACATACCAAATTTACTACAAATTTAAATTATAATTGAAAAAAGTAATTATTGTTCATTATCGTAAAATAGTCTAAAACACAGATTGATAAAAAATTCTTTTCAAGGAGGATGTTGAAATAGTTCAACTTCAGGGTTGTGGGAACGGATAAAAAGCTCTCTGTATCTTGTACAGAGCCAGATATGATTTACATAAGTTTTACCCTCTGTTGGTTGTGCAATTCAGGAATATCTTGGAGTTGACTGACGACTTCCGCACGCAGTTCAACTTCTGTTGCACGCTTTTCTTTAGGCCATTCTATAATTTTCTTTAATTAGTCATTTGCAAAGTCCATTATATTCCTAACAATCTCTGTCATTTCAGATTGACATCCACTTCGCTTCCTCTTACTTTCTCTCGAAGCATTTCCTTCTTTAGTGTTTCGACCAGTACGTGCTCCATGCATCTCATCCTGTGACATGTCCATTCTCTAACTAGACATTGTGGGGATGTTCAAATTTCGTGATTTACTAATGCGGACACTATAATTCATATGGTTTGACACATTAGACCAACATTTGGATAGGTCTTTGAACGTGCTCCCGTATCTCTATCTTTGTCGAAGATGTATGCCAGATCATCATAGTATGGGAACGACTTGTGTAGAAGCCTTTTTGCTGCAGGGTGACTCCGCATGAACAATAAAGTGGATGCTATGATTAGGTTACCATATTCGTAAAACAATTTAGACAAAATTGCACCTTCACCTACCTATTGAATGTCTCCCGCTCTATTGTGATGCATTGGAATTCTTCATTCCAACAGAATCCACTGCAAGTTGGTCCTCTCATTTATGCAATTTCTTGGTAAGTTTTTTTTCGGGATTTAACCCGACAATCTATAGTCGGCAATACTTGGATATTATAGTTGGGCAACTTCTCTGCCATTATATCTTGCAGTTGTGCCAAGTACCCAGGTCAAAACATCCCATTATCCTCCGACCTCCATCCATAAAATGTTGTTAAGCCCATTAAGCACTCGACAAGCTTCACTTCTTCCTCATTAGTCCAAGTGTGCATCGGAATTCTAGAAGAACTTGACATTCTAGTGTATGCATGTACATATGTTAATACAATTAAACTATAAAATATTACAAATTATAAATAATCAATGAAGTGAAGTACAAAATATAGCAAACATAATGATAGTAAGAGAAATCCAAATCAAGTCATTTTCATAACACACGACAAATAAAAATAAGTGCTCTAATTGATTAAAGAAGCATAAAGGCACTAATCATTACGTAACTTCCATTCAGAAAATATTTGTTCTGCCAATTCATCTCTCCACTGGGTCTATTCTTTTGAACTCTCAATGTAATTGATCTCATCACCCCTAGTTGTAACAAAGTTGGAGTCAACCTCATCCAAATTCTCGACCACTTCACTGTTAGTCATCTCCCTATTGATAAGTGTTGGGATAGTATCTTAATTCTCCCGGAGTCTCGTAGTTTGTAAACAGTTTGTACACATTGTTATTAATAAAATAAATATTAGTTTATTTGCATTTACTTATATCCAATAAACTAAAATCCATGGTTATTTCATGAAAACTTAAGTATATATGTGAGACATACAAGTAGATCATGCCTCAAGTAATAACCTAAATGGTCTGTAGTATAAGGATAAAGGAGGGATACCTTATCCTGGTGATACTACGAATACGACCTGCTTTGTAGATAGTTACACATGTTGTAACGTGCTACAAATAGTCTCATCCTGACCATTCATGTGGAGACATGCGAGCGGGGGTGTCCTATATAAGACCGGACCACGAGATGATCAGTCTCTTTATATAACGCCGTTGATAATTAAGACTTACATCTCACTAAAATGACCATAGGTGACATGATCTTAATCCTGAGTGTTTCGAGAACTCCTTCCTATGAGGGCGGTCCTTTGATTAGTATGAGTGAGAGTGGTCAGATTGTCAACTTAACGAGCCTACCTTTTTGAGGATTTTTCTGATTGGGGAGCTGGGAACTCAGTTATACAAGATGAAATTCATTTATTCCTCGAAGCATGGGTAAGTAGATAAATTGCTCCGTTAAGGGCTGATTCTGGGTCTTGAACATAGTGGCCACACCCTCTCTTTGGAAAAGAAGATTCAGTTATAGTAGGACTATGACTTATTGTTCATTAGAGAAATCAATGGTACTTAAGGAGTTAAATGTAACTATAGGGGCAAAACGGTAAATTGGCTCAGTTGTACTTACGAGCGATTTGTGAAGGGTTATCGCACTGTTGATTGATTATATGGACACAAAAATATATCTGTAGTGAGAAGAGTGCAACTGTCGGTCTTTAGTGGAGTGTCCAACAATTAACAGATGGTGGATCTTGTGACTAAAGAGTTTAGTCAGTTATTCACGTACTGTTGGAGCTTCAAACTACAGGTCCATATGGTCCTCTTGGTAGCTCAATGGGTTCAAGTTGAGAATCATATTCTAGGTTAGTTTGAAGTGTTCAAATTAACAAGAAGAAATTCAATGGGTCCATCTTGTGACTAAAGAGTTTAGTCAGTTATTCACGTACTGTTGGAGCTTCAAACTACATGTCCATATGGTCCTCTTGGTAGCTCAATGGGTTCAAGTTGAGAATCATATTCTAGGTTAGTTTGAAGTGTTCAAATTAACAAGAAGAAATTCAATTATATGTGATATAATTGGTATGATGTATTAGATACATTAATTTGAGAATTTAATATAAATATGATTTATATTAAGTACCATAAAATAGAAAAAAAAAACTATGGTTTATATGTTTCATATGATGAAATATTAAAACTATAGGTTATAAATATAATATGATAAGTTGGTTGTCATATTTATTTATAATATATTAATTATATGATAATTAATTCTTTTTCTTTAATAATCAATTGAGTGGGAGGTTATTAGAAGTTTTATGATAATCGTGAGATAAAAGAAAAATGGTTTTCCAAAATTAGAAGTTATTCTATTCGAAAAATTTTCACGGAAAAAGACTATCAAGTGAAAATTGTTTTTACTAAGCGATAACCGTTGAGAGACTATACGATCAGCTAAACGATCGCTTAGAATTGACTATACGATAGTTACTCAGCTGATCATTGCTACACTATCGAGATGCGATAGACTTCAGTTTACTAAACAATCGAGTACATCGTTTATGCTGCGATAGACAGTGTTTCATCTCCCACTTATATGATCGTTTACTCGATCGCATACCTCCTCTCTCCCTCAAGCCAAAATCATACAGAGCCCACAACTTCTGGATTCTCACACCGAAAATACCAAGGTAACACTTGTGGTAGTGTCCTTACTTTGTTCGAGAATCGAGTTGGACTTGATTGGGTTCAAGGATCATTCAAACGTTTGTGGCTATTCGTGTGTTGTTCGTTGCATTCGAGTGTTGTTGTGGACGCATTGAAGAATGGTTATTCAAAGGTACGCATACTCTATCCCTTGATTCCCTTATAGCATGATTTCTATATATGCATGACCTGTTAGTTTCTGTTTAAGACTGTAATTGTTTGTGTTTAATCGGATTGGAATTTGGAATCATCCACTTCCGCTACTCATGGAAATCCCCGTTTATGATTTTCTTCAATAAGCTTGTGCAAAAAGCAACATGCCATGATGGTTAGACATTGGATTTGCGTTAGTAGTATGGTTTTCCTTGTAAGATTGGCCATCTACTCTTCAACAACCCAAACACCCTCTCAATGACATTCCGTGCAGAAGAATGTTTCATGTTAAAGAATTCTCGTGGAATTGTTGGTGCATTACTTCCTCCATGCCACTCTGAAATATGATATCTTTTACCTCTATATGGCACCAAGAAACCCTCCGTATTTGTGTATCCGACGTCACATAGATAATAATACCATGTTCAACATTCAATCGTTTTAAACCTTATCTTAGTAATGATGAGTAGGAAGAGATAGTATGAGTAACTAGTTACCCTTCGGAACCTTCAGTCCGTTAGGTCATGATATTGCATTTCTGAGAACTCGAGAATTAGTTGTGGATCCTTCCCACCCCGATAAAAAAAATACAAAGTCGTCGTTTGTACTACAAACACCGAGTACATTTGTTGCAATTTCACCCTTCATCGTCCTATACCTTGGGCGATCAGTGGCATTGACATTTACCTTGATGTACGTACCATCTAATGCATCCAAACAATTTTGTGATAAAAAAAAAAAATGGAATATTCATGTACGTACATATACCTAACTAAAATATCATACCGAACTAACATTGGTTTTGTTGAATTGTACCTCAAACTATTTCCATCTCTAATCCATACATGAGTTTATGGTTGGCACAAGTTTTTTTAACAAAGCTTCATGTAATCGTAACATTGCTAATAAAATGTAGTTGTAATGCCTAGAAATTGTCTCACTAGACCATACAAGTTCTCTTCCAACATTTCGGTTCTTAACATCATGAGCTAAGATGTGTAAGAACATTTCACTAATCATTACATAACTCCCATTTAGAAAATATTTGTTTTGTCAATTCATCTCTCCACTGGATCCATTCATTTGAACTTTTATTGTAATTGATCTCATTGCCCTCAGTTGTAGAGGTGGCCATTCAAACCGCAAAAATCAAACCGTTTCTAAAAACCAAACCGAATTGAATCGAAAGCTCAATGAAATCGAAAAATGCGGTTCGGTCTGGTTTGAATAAATTTTGAAACCGAATTAATTCGGTTTGATTCTGTTTCAATTTCGAAAACCGAATTTGAAACCGAATCAAACCATTTTAACTAATATATATATATATATATATATAAAAGTATAACCAAATTTAAAACGAATCGTTTTTAATTTAAAGAACAAAATCGAACCGAAACCGTTAACATAGATTTTTTAAAAAAAATCAAAATCGAATTTAAAACCGAATCAAACCATTTCCACCCTTACCTAGTTGGAACAAAGTTGGAGTCAACCTCATATAAATTCTCGTCCAATTCACAATTAGTCATCTAACTATTGATAAGATTGTGCAAAAGGCAACATGCCATGATGGTTAGACATTGAATTTGCATTGGGTGGTATGGTTTTCCTCGTAAAATTGACCATCTACCTTTCAATAACCCAAACACCCTCTCAGTGAAATTCCATGTAGAAGAATGTTTCATGTTAAAGAATTCTCGTGGAATTGTTGGTGCATTACCTTCTCCATGCCACTCTGAAAGAAGATATCTTCTGCCTCTATATGGCACCAAGAAATCCTCCGCATTTGGGTACCCGACATCACATAGATAATAATACCCTGTTCAACATCCAACCGTTTTAAATCTTATCCTAGTAATGATGAGTAGGAAGAGATTGTATGAGTAACTAGTTACCCTTCGGAACCTTTAGTCCGTTAGGTCGTGATATTACATTTCTAAGAACTCGAGAATCAGTTGTGGATCCTTTCCACTCCAATAAGACGAATACAAAGTCATCGTTTGTATCATAAAGACGAAGTACATTTGTTGCAATTTCACTCTTCCTCGTCCTATATCTTAGGCGATCAGTGGTATTGACATTTACCTTGATGTACATACCATCTAATGCACCAAACAATTCTGTGATAAAACAAAGTATGGAATATTGATGTATGTACGTATACCTAACTAAAATATCACACTGAACTAAAATTGGTTTTGTTGAACTGTACCTCAAACCATTTCCATCTCTGATATGTACATGAGTTTGTGGTTGACACAGGTTTTTTCAACAACACTTCGTGTAATCGTAACATTGCCAATAAAATGGAGTTGAATGCCTAGAAAATGTCTCACTAGACCGTATAAATTCTCTTCCAACAATTTGGTTCTTAACATCATAAGCTAAGATGTGTAAGAACATGGCAACTATCTCCCCTACATCTACAACTTCAATTCCGACTAATCCGCCAACAATCTTAAGTAAATTACATAGAATGGTAAAACATGTTCTATCCATTCTTGTACTTTGACGACAACATAAATTAGACTCATGAATTAGTTGAAAGTATGCTAATTGTCTAATACGATGTCTACTATCGTGTGATTGGTTTCTATCCTCTTATGGTCATTCAATAACAACTCCAGTGTTAAAAGTAACCGATGTTAGGAGGTTGTGAATATTGGGGTTGATGCTCTAAATCTTGTGGGTCTAGTAGTTTATAAATGTAATGTACAAATAGTTTATTTATTTAATAAAATCTGAGGTATTTTATTTGACATTTAGTAGCATTAACCCACAAAACCAAAAAACTACATCCAAGGTTATCTTCTGTAGCTTAAACATGTATGTAGAGACATACAAGTGGATTATGTTTAAGTGATAACCCAAATGGTTTGTAGTAGATGGATAAGGCTAGATACCTTATCCTGGTAACACTACGAATACGGTCCGTTTTGTAGATGTTACAATTTTTGTAAAGTTCTACAAATAATCTGATCATGGTCACTCATGTAAAGACATGTGAGTGGAGATTTTCTATACAAAAGGTTTGTATAAGACCGGACCACGAAATGGTTAGTCTCATTATACAAAGTCGTTAATAATTGAGACTTACGTTTCACCAAGATGACCGTAGGTGACATGACCTGAATCCTGAGTGAGTTGTGAACTTCTGCCTATGAAGGCGGTCCTTTGATTTGCATGGATGAGAGTGGCTAGATCGCTGACTCAATATGCCTACCATTTTAAGGATTCATCTGATTGGAGAGTTGGGAACACAACTACACAAAATAGAATTCACTATTTCCCTAATGTCGAGGTAAGTAGATGAATTACTCCTTTAAAGACTGATTCTGGGACTTGAACAATGTGGTGACATATCCTCTCTTCGCCCAAGAGGGGTTTGGTCATAGTTGAACTATGACTTATTATTCATTAGAGGGATTAGTAGTACTTAAGAAGTTAGATGTAACTATAGGGGTGAAATGATAATTTTGGCATAACTATACTTACGAGCAATTTGTGAATGATCATTGTACTGTTGATTGGTTATATCCAATATACATAGAAATATATTTTGTAGTGCGAATAGTGTAGCTGTTGATTTTTAGTGGAGTGACCGACAATTAATGGATGTTGAGTAATTTAATTAAAGGAGTTTAATTAATTATTCAAGTACCATTGAAACTTCAATCTACTGGTCTATAAGGTCCCCTTTGTAGCTCAACTGGGATTATTGAGAATTAATTTCGGATTAATTTGAATTGTTCAAATTAATTGAGAGAATTGATTATATATGATATAATTAATTTAAATTAATTATATATGATATAATTAATATAATGTATTTGATACATTATAATATAAAGTTTATTTGAGAGGAAATAAATGTTTGAATATGATTCAAATATTAATTATTTGAATAAGATTCATATAATTAAATTTAATATAAATTTGGTTTATATCAAATACCATGAATTATTAAGGGAATTCAAACTATAGGTTATATTATATTTGATATAATGTAGACTATAGGTTATATGTTATATTAGATATAACATATAGTATAATACATATGTTATATATTAAGTTGGTTAATATATAATTATATATAATAATAATAATAATTAATTAATTAATTAAAATTGGTTTTAATTTATTTTTATTTTTAAAATTTTTGAAATTTAAATGGAGGGAGTTATGTAACTCTCTCCCCCTTATTTCTCTCTAATGTTATGTAGGAGGTTATAGAGTGTCTATGATCGATGGAAACAGAAGAACTCTCTGAAAAATCTCTTTTCATAGTAATCCTCTCACAAAATCATTAAAGCCTACAACTCCTGAATTATCACCCTACACCAAAGGAGAATACAGAAGGTTCTGGTGTTTCGTTCCTCAGTTCTTGGTCTGAGAGTTCGTGACAGTTTGTGATCGACTCTTCGAGGAGGATTATCGTGAAGAATTGGTTCTTCAAGAGTAAGTATATTTCTAACCTTAATTCCTCCTTTAGATGCATGCTATAAAATTCTATAGAATGTATAACCGTGTTTCTCTGTAATTTTCATAATTTGAGTCTATATTTTAATTCTATGAGATTTGAGAATTGGGACCAATCCCCGCTTCCACCATGGACCTCACATTCCTTCAGTGAATACTGTTAGCATGCCAAATAGTTCCTCATTATATAGTTTGGGATTTGGATTTTTCTTGAAATGTAATCTATAGGTACATAAAAATTACATCATGTTTATAATTATACTTTAATAAATTGTATATGGACTTGTATAGTTTGGGATTTAGATTTTTTCTTGATATTTTCTGTTCACTTTTTTTAATAAATTGGATGATCAAAGAAATGTGCTTCACAATTATTTGTTTTAAGTTTGGAGTTTTATTTTCTATTCCCTATAAATGATGTACATAACAAAAAAAAAAAATGTGTGTCCATAGATAAAATCCATCAATAAAAACTAAATTTTCTATTTTATTATTGAAATAAATCTACAAAAATTTATATATTTTGCTCCTTGTTTTTTAAACGGTTTTCCCTTTACAGCCATAAAATGAGGAAGAAACTTCAGGCTACAATGACTCTGGTAATCTATTTTTGTTACTAATTTTAAATTTTTGTTATACAAGTGAACATATGGTAATGTGTTTTTGTTAATAACTCTGAATTTTTTATATAAAATTGTTATTTTTTAAAATTATTGTATTAATTTTAAACCAGTCTAATAATTGGCTTCAATGTGATTATTGAGACGAAAATATGAATGAGTATCATGATATTGATAACATGGTGTAAGTATGAACAAAAAACAGAAAGAAAAAAACATAAGTAAAAATGTGTGTCTACGTGATGTACTTGTGAACGAAAAAATAGAAAAAAAAAAAAAAAAAAAAAAGTAATATGTGTGTCCACGGATAAATCCATCATTACAAATATATTTTCTACTTTATCATAGAAACATATCTATAGGAATATATTCTCGCACATTAACGAATCTCAAGCCACTGAAGTTGTATGCTAGTTGTCCACCCTGACAAGAGCACACAAAAGTAAATATTAGTAGCTATAAAAACACAAATAAAAATGAAAATTCTGCAACCATCCTTCAAAATATTTACATAAACCAAAAGGGAGAAAGAAAGTTTAACCTTACCAAGAGAAAGTAGGCAGACAAGATGGACACGATTGTTCTAACAAGTTCAATCGTAAAACAAGGTATAAGGGAAAACATTAGTTATACGAAACTAAAAATAATATAGGGAGGAATGAAGACACGTGATAACACAATAATGGAAGAAGAGGAAAATGACGTACCAAATGCATTTAGTAAGTAAATGGAATGGGGATGTCCTTAAAGTTGAAGGGAAGTGATACCCATATATAAAGAACACGATTGATGTCAAATAAAGGCAAAGGGAACCATTTGAGAGCAAACAAATAAAGTTAATGATTTTGAAATAAACCTACCCAATAAAGAATACCTAACAACTAATGCCAATCATCCTAAAAATAGGGGATATGACAATCTAATCAACTAAATAAATAGTACCAAAGTACTATTATCAATCAATGTACAATAAAAAAAAAGCCTAAAAAATAGGGTAATAACCAACCAATGTGAATTTATTTTAAAAAGACCAATGAATGGGGAATAGGGTCCAGAGATATGAATTTCATTAATTGAAATTCAAATTTCAGAATATATCATGAATAACGTTAAATCAGAAAACAACAACGTAAGTACAAAAATTAGTAATGTGAAATCAGAAACCAAAAGATGTCATTTCCCTCAAGGCAATGTATAATGAAGCAAATGAATTGAAAATTAGATATCAACAATGGAGATACAAATACCAACAATGTACATACAGACCAAAACATGCACAAAAGTTCATAGAGACCTGTAATGGACATACGTAGACCAATAAGTCAATGATTTTGAAATAAACCTACCAAATAAAGAGTACCTAACAACTAACGTCATTACTATATGATAAATCATCCTAATAACAAGGGATATGTCAATCCAATCAACCTAATAAACAGAACCAAAGTATTATTACCAATCAATGTACAATAAAGAAAACATACCCAAAAAATAGAGGATTGACCAACCAATGTGAATCTATTTAAAAAAGAACTAATGAATGGGAATAGGGTCCAACCTCATAGATATGAAATTCATTCATTGAAATTTAAAATTAAGAATATATCGTGAATAATGGTATATTAGAAAATAACAGAGGCCACCAATGGAGATACAAGTACCAACAATATGCATTAGAAACCAAAAGATTCACAAAAATTTGTGGTAATGTGAAATAAAGCACGTGAACTGAAACTCAGAGACCTACAATGGACATACATAGACCACTAATGTGCATTAGAAATCAAACAAGAACATAGACCACAAACAATAACATAAGTTTAAAAAAATTGACATTACTGTACCTAGATGACATGTAGCTTCATTCCTTCAAACAACAAGAGAAGAAAGACACCATAATGTTTATATATGAAAAAGAGGAAGAAACCCCCAACCATTACCATTGGTTTGAATCAGTATTAACAGCCTAAGTGAAATAATTCAAGTATATAATAACTCCCCAACCAGATAGTATTAAAAATATCGATCAACAATGTAGAATAATGAAAATGCAGCCTAATTTAAAAATTTTGCCTTAGTTGGATAAAACTAATTAGTAGCAAGATTAGGGCATGAACTTCAATTGAAGAAAAACAAAGATTCAAAGAAATTACAAACACTATAGAATCCAAGCAATAAATAATCAGAGAATGCAAAACAGAACATGCAAGAATGTTCAGACTAATGCTTACAAAAAAAAAAAAATTACATAATCCTTGTCATCAGCTGGGAAAGGAAGAGAAAAAAATCTTTTACCTCTTCCCACTATCAAACTCCGGTTCACATCCTTCAACCCTTACCAAACTCCAAAGGAGAACTTCCATCCCCCACCATGCAAAATCAAACGAAGCGGTAAAGGGGATCCTTCGTTTTGAGCGGCAAGGAAGGGAAGCATTTGGATCGACAAGGACAAAGAGGAAGTTAGACGAAACAAGTTCAAATCTAGGGAAAAAAAGTGCATTTTGAGTATCAAACAAACAAAGATCTATAGATTCGTGAAGGGCTATACGAAATAAAGTTAGGGTTTCATCAAACTGGCCCAAAATCAAACTCTTGAGGAAAAAAGAAGAGGAGGAAACCCCGATGAAGATGATATCAAAGTCCTTGAAAAACCCTACCAAAAGAGAGAGAGCGTTATATCAAAGTCCTCTAAAATGCTCTACCAAAAGAGAGAGACGAAAGAAAGATACCAAGAATCGACAGAGATGAAAGGGACGAAAGGAACGACAAACCTAATCTAAGATGTGGAATCAACGGAGATGGAGGAGACAAGGAAGCTATGAGGACTGGAACCGATGAATAAGATAGGCTGAAGGAGACAAGAAAGCTTTGAGTAGTAGATCGATGAATGAGAGAGGCGAAAGAGAGTGATGAGAGAGAGGCGATTGAGAAATTAAGGGGTAGGGAAAAGAAATCATTGTAGTGTGTGATGGGGTGGGAAATAGTGAATATTATTTACTAATTAGGATTATAGTATTTGGACCTCCAACTAAAAATAGTTGGAGCCCCCAAACATAGGGTGGACTATAGCCCACTCACCGTAAGTCCAATCTAGGGCCTAAACAACCCCTTAAAGACTAAAAATGTACTTTTTGAAAATTCAAGTACCATACGTTTCTACTCTTAAAATTTTGAGGACTAAAAAATTATATTTTGAATATATATAGACTAAATGCACATGCTCTTAAAAACTCATGGACTAAAAATGTAATTTTTTCCTAAATTAAATTAAAGACAAATTACAAAAATCACCCCTAAAATTATCATAATTGCAATCTCACCCTTAAACTTCAAATTGTAAGGATCAAAACCTCCAATTTTTATGTTGGCGAAATTTTGGGTTGTTTTTAAATATAACAAAATGACCAAAATATTTACATGATATAGCAAAATTTCACTGCCTATCTATGATAAATCGTGATAGACTATTAGATAGACAGACCTTCCCCCATTAAAGACTAAGGTCCATTAATAAGCAAGGTTGTTAAAAAAAAGGAATTTCAATATGAAAGACCTTAAAATAGGAGCCATATTAAATTAATGTCTTGAACATTCCATTTTTTTTTTTTAATAAAAAAGGCCTATTGGATTTTGTTTTTCCACTAATATCAGTGGTATTTACAATTTAGGTCTTAGTCTCACACACAAATATATATATATATATATATATATATATACAACTGTGATTCTCTCTCCTTCATGCAAGCCTTCATCCCCATCAATGTTTCTTTTTTTAAAAAAGAAAAATCATTGATTCCTCCACTTCCCCTTTCTCCCTCTTCCCTATCTTTTCTCCTTCCTCCTCCATCTTTTTTCTCCTTCCGGTGATTTCACACCCCTCTGTTGCTGTCGTTTGTCCGTCGGATTTGGCCGACCGCTACTGTCGTCGTTCACCAGTCCACCGTTCGATGCCACCATTCGACCGGCTGTTGCCATCGCCATTCGTCTGTTGGATTCAATCGTCGACTTCCGCACACCACTGATCGCTAGTCGCCGAGGCAAGCCGCTAGTTATTTTCTCATTTATTCTCTCTCCCATTCGTAGTTTGCTCCATTCATTCGTGTCATGCACCAAGATCCAGTCACCTAGATGGATCAGTGGCAACCATGGCTGAAGAAGAATAAGAGATGAAGATGGAGGATTATGTGACCATGGTTGAAGAAGAATAAGATATGAAGATGGGTGATTATATGACCATGGCTGAAGAAGAATAAGAGATGTTGATGGGGGATTATGTGTTATAAACCCCCATATGAAGATGGAGAGATGAAGATGGACTTTATTCATGTCGTATATATAGATCTGTCGCTCCAAGACCAAGGAGAACTTTTTTTTTAAACCCTAAATATATATATTATAACCCCCAATGGAATATGCATTCCCTTATTTGATATATGTGAATTATATATTGTGTATATACTGTAATTTATTTGATATATATTGTGATTTATGTTGAATATTGAGTCAATATGTGATTTGTATACTGTAAGATAACTTATAAAGAAATTCGAATAAACAATATGTATTCTTAATTTTGTACATTGTAATATCTACTAATCTTAATTTTGTATATGTTCCAAGGTATATTGACAATTTTCAATGTATATTGATAATATTTCAAGGTATTTGTAAGAATATAAAAATTAATTGAGTTTTTGTTTTTTAATTTAAATTTTATGTATTGTGATATATACAAATTTTGATGTGTTGGGATTTTTGATTACTTAAATGGATATTTATACTGTAAATGAAATTTATGATATATACTGCGACCTATGTCGAACATTAAGTCAGTATTATTTATATATCATGGTATATTTCATATATTAGATTATACGATGATTTATGTCAAGTATTGAATCAATCTCTGATTTATATACCATGGTATATTTCATATATTGGTTAGAATATTTTCAAATACCTAACAAAAATGTTTTGATGTATATTTTAAATAACCATGAATTCGCAGAAAAAGAACAATACACGAAACCAATGAAATATAGAAAATAAACTTATATTAAATGCATTTTCTCTCTCCATTTGAAAATATGGAAAAAAAAATCTTATTAAATGTATATTTTCTCTCCATAATAAATCTACTTTCTCTATTATTAAGAAAGTTTCGAAAATAGGTAAATATATATATAAATTGAAAAGAAAAATAATAAAAGAAGATAAATTTGTCCAAAAATAATCCTAAAATGTCTTTATCGAAATTTAAATTTAAAAATATTTTTGAAATACGTAAAGATGTTGTTTTATGTAAAAATTCATAAAAGAAATGATTTTATTTGTGAGGCTCAGTGTTAAGGGCAATTAAGTCTTTTCAGTCAAGGGTATTTTTGAAATTATGTCATCGTTTTTGCTTTTAAGGTTGGAAATCGTGAAAGGCTAAACAGAGACGGAGTAAGGGCTTTGCCCGCGGTGGGTCTTCAGTTACAGTGGCTGAAAAGCGACGGTAAATTCACTGGGTGTGATTCAATTCATTGTATTGTATTTGGTGACTTGATGCTCTTATAAGCAGCGGTAAAGACAAACCCATAGTGTTGCCGCTCCCTCGCCGATTGTCTCCCTCAGTCCCTGTCGCTCCATTGGCCGCCGCTGGTAAGCTCGTGAGTTCTTGAACCAGCCCCTACTGATGAAGTTTAGCTTTTGCTTGGTTGTAAATTAATCTCACGAATTGAATCTTTTGGTTTCAAGATCATCGATATAATCACTTAGGGTGGTATACGACAAGCGTTTAAGGAATAATTTTGGTATATTAACCTGAAATCTTCCTTAATAGGTCAAACAAAGTTTTGTTTGACTGATTTTTAGGTTAATTACTGAAGTGGTTTTTGTTCAATGTGATAATGTTCTACGTGATTGCGATGCTCATACATGAAAATCATTGATGAAAATCATGTTAGCTTGAGCTTCCACATTTACTTTTATTGAGTTTTTACTTTCATAGTTGGTCTATTTCACAGTTTGAAGTGAGTTAGCTTTGATTTTTCCTTTAGGTTGTCACTCAAAGTATTTTCATGTTTTTTATAAGGATCATCTGACATTAGTTTCTTATTACTTTTTAAATTTAGGGAAGATCAGTGAAAGTAGATGAAAATTGCTTCTTGTTTTTACAGTTTAATCATTGACTTCAAAGTTCTCTCTGGAGTAATTTTGCGAAAGAATTCTATGGAAGAGGCTCAAGAAATTATGAAGAGTAACAGAATTGAAGATATCAGTTGGCTTTGTTCACTATCTGAATCAGAACTTGTAAGTTCATTTGGAATCAGAGCTTATTTCTCATTATTCTGATAATGTTTGCATTAGTCATTGACTTATTGCAGGCCTTTATCTACGTGCTAACTTCGCTTATGAAGAGTCGAGCATTCTTCTTGTGGATGTTGTATATCTACACTGTTTTTTTTTTCCCTTTCTTTCTTCTAGAAAAGGATTAATATCTTCTACTTGGCTTTGATAACAATGGATGATGATATGTTTTAACATTCTCATGTTTTGTCAAAAGTTTAGACACTATGAACTGTGTGGGCTTTTCTTCCTCATATATTGATTTATGAGAATCTCTTACTATCATTTTTGTTGTGGCTGAATTATGGTGTATGTGGCAGGATATGTTGATTAGCATTAAATTGCTAGTTCTTCAACGTGCAAAAGTAATTGGTCATGAAGATTTAGCTAAGAAATTTGATTTGAAGACACTACGTGCTATTGGTATGTTGTATTTCTTCTATTTGTATTACCTCAAGTTATGCCTTTTGTCTAGAGAGTTGCCAATTTAAGCATAACTAAGTGGATAAGATACCAATTATCATTTCAAAGGTCAATAATTTAATCTTCCACCCTACAATTGTTATACTAAAACAAAAATATAAATTCTCACCTGAGCATTGTTATCGTATTGCTACAGGGTTCCATTATTAGTTTAGTTAGTGTTCTTTACTATATTAGTTATTGAATCAAATCCGATTATTATTCTAAAAATTGATGATTCGATCTTCCATTCTAATATTGTTATATAGAAAGTCGATGTAAATTCTCTCTCTACTTTCTAGCATCATTATCATACAGCCAAAGCATTGCTATCTACCATATTAGTTGCGGAATTAATTTTGAATTTCTGGTACTATAAATGTAGGGTTTGTTTTGATGGAACATCTTAAAGGAGAACTTAGGCGTCAGATGTTCCAGATCTGTCTCAATCTGCTGCCTTAAATGGGTGCAACTTATTAGACAGCAATCTTGAGAAAATCTTGTCAATTGATGAGATAATGGCAAGTATCTGTTCAGACAGAAGGAAGAAACCTGGAAAAAGGTTGGTACGATCAACAATTAGCTGTTGTTATATTGTTCAAGACGACATTATTCGAAAGCATAGCAAAACCTCATGTTAATTATTGCCTCGTTTTATAATTTTCATATTAACAGGAAAAGAAAAAACCTTTTGGCAACTACATTAAACCTCTTGGTATTCGTAAAGCCTTCTATTCATATGTTCTTTCATGATAGCACTTATACATTAGATAGATAAGTAGGAAATCAGTTAGATCGTGTCTGTTCCCAATATTTTTGCTCTGTACTTCCGAACGGATGTTCTTTCCATTCTGTGTTAACAAAATACAGCACTGTGTGAGGTGTTGAGGATCTGCATTGACGTTAGAAAGATGAGATACCTCACAATATTTAATTATTTATAAGTGGGTTTTCAGCTCCGACTTCATAAGTCAGTCAGTGTTTAATATTTAATAACTCAATTTCACCAATTTCAACAGTGTTCACCATTGAAGTTTACACTTTTACAGAGAAACTCCATCTTCTACTCCTTTTCTGCACAATTATCAAAAAACTCCAACTAAACAACTTTACACGTCAAACACAAACACCTCATAAGATACAAAACTCAACTCAATGTCCCAAATACCTCCTAAGATACATGTATTACTCCATTCATTGTCTTTTAATTAATTTTGAGATGCAATCACTGTTATTATTTATCTAATAACAGCAAGTTTGCAGAAGAATTTTCTTTCTCATAGCCTACATTAACTCTCTCTCTGCCTTCCATGAATGCTCAGATTCGTTCTATTCTGTTTATATTTGTAGATTTACTAATCCAAATGCATGATCGAAGAATGCTTTTAGTACCTTATTCAGATGTTCTTAATGACTTGCATATTATGCTTTTAAGTTAGTGCTGTTTTTCCCAGTTTGTATTCCCAACTTTTGTATTCATTACATTTCTCTCTTCTTTTCCCCCTCTCCCTTTCTAGGCCGCGGGAAAAGGTTGATTCCAGACAGAAGAAGAACGATAAGTTGTGAATCAGAAAATACTAGAAGTTGAACAGATTCATGGAGGTTGTCTAAGCCGACATGTCGGCAAAATGCTTGCAAGACTTGGCCGTAATCATTATAGTAGCCATGGTCGTCGCAAACATTTTGGTTAGTTTTTGTTGTTGTTAAGGGATCTGTAATCATCTTCCACAGTAGTTTTTAGATATAATTTTTTGGACAATATATGGGGTGGAGGTTAGGTTTATGGTGTGGAGCTATCGTTAGGTTTCACTATAGTTTTATTGTTATTTTTTTGTGGACAGTGTAGGAAGCGAAAGGAACCATTATGAATAAAGCTGAGATATTAATGGTTGGAGCTATATTTTTTCATTGGAATCTCTATATTTCAAGGAAATTTGAGTTATTAATATTGATTACAGTGGACAGGTTTACCAAAATTAATGATCTGAAAGTTTTCTAGTACTATGTTTGTATGTTACCTTCATATATTGATGGTCATAAAAGAAGCGTTTTTTTTATTAAAAAAAAACAAAACAAACATTTAAGACTTTGTGTTAAATCCAAGTAATAAATCATTCGATTAAATTACAAGTTTAGTTCTTAATCTTTCAAGTTTATGTCCTTCTTTGTCGGGATGAATTTTGTATTATGTTGATATGCACAAAAGCATTCTTAAGAAAAAATACGGTACTAATGTAATATGAATTACTTCCTATTAAAATTAGATATGGAAATGGAGTATAAATTATATGAAATATTCTTGAACTTTAGGAGGGCATGTGTTAATGTCCTCTATTACTTTAGAAGTTTCATTGTTATTCTTGAATTTCAAATTTGTTTTAAAAATCAACTTTTATGTTAAAGTGAGGACGGTTAAGTGACTTGTTGATGGCTTAAAAAATAGTGTTATATACAGTATAAGCAAGGTTCAAATATCGAGGTCCCGATTTTATGGAGATATCGATATTGATGGAATTTTGGAAAAAATTACGGAAATTAGTAGAAATTGATGAAAATTTGTATAAATAGTTTGAAATTTTGATTGTGATTTAATTAGACTAATTGATAAAGTAAGACAACATTTAGATGTTTATTGTAAACGTCTATGTAAATGTTGGTGTGAGTAGAAATTTAAAATAGAAATGAAAAATAATTACAAAATAATATAAAGTTTAAGAATATTTTGAAGTGATATGATATGAAAATTATAAAAGTTTTGGATGATTAAAGAAAAAAAAACTCTTATTAATTCAATTTTGAGGTGAAATGATGTGACAATTTAATGAAAAATTTTGAATATGGTTAAAAATAAATATATGTTATTTTTTGTGATTTTTTCAAATTCAATTTCTTTACAAATAAAAATTTTGAGTCTTAAATAAAGCTAAAAAAATGAGAAAAGTTAAAAATTAAAAAAAGTCACACAAAAGAGACTTAATCAATCTTTTGTCATAAATGACATTGTTGTTTGAAACTATAGAATTGTGTGTAATCTGTCGTAAATGACATTGTTGTTTAAAACTATAGAATTGTGTATAATCTATCGTAAATGACATTGTTGTTTGAAACTATAGAATTGTGTGTAATCAGGAACATAAAATTGAAAAACTTGAACTTAGCAAATATAGTTAATTTTTAAAAAAAAAATCTTTTTTTTCGAATTGTCGAAATATTCCAAAATTTCTCGAAATCTTAAAATTTCATCAAAATGAAAAAATCATAATATTCTCGAAATTTCGTTGAAATTGAGAGGCAAAATTTTCCTAATCAAAATTTCAAGGTCATCAAAATCTCGAGAAAATTTTAAACTATGAGTATAAGTAATAAGGGTTTTAATATCGTCTTGAACTTTTGGTTAAATCTTGATTATTCTCTTATTCTTTAACCTTTCATAGCGTTGCAAAAAAATCAAAACTATTTTATTAGCCTTTCATTAAGATGGAAACAAAATTAGTGTGATACTATTTGAAACTAAGGGGCCGTAAACACCAACTAGAAGTTGGTACATTTAATTATTATAACTCACTTCACATCAAATATTAGCTTTTCATCCTCTTATTTATTATTTGCAACATTATTTACTATTTTCTATTCAAATAAAAAACAATTTACACTCCAAACACAAATTATTATAACCCCAAATTAAAATAACGTCCCATTAACTATATATACATTTACATATATGACACTTAGTTTTCATTATATTTGATTATTATTATTATTTTTTTAGTCTCTCACTTCTCTAATGAAATGGTTGTTTTTAAATCCATTTTAATAGTTAAGGGTCAAAATAAAGAAATTCAAGCTTCATTTTTTCCATGTCAAAAAGGTTGAGAAAATGGTTATAATGAAAAAATTTTCAAGTTTAAGGATAAAGCTAAAACTTGTAACACTTTTAGATCCAAATATACTCTAAAGCTTGAGATATTATATATAATTTAAATGAGTTCAAACACATTTAAATTAAAAATCTTTATAGAGAAAAATCAATAATTTCACTAAGAGAATAAGAAGGAAAAAGATTTGAGTAAAGAAGTATTCATCTTCAACTTACCATTCCATATTTTCTTCTCCATTTTAAGCCATTCTAGTAAATAAAGCTAGTGACATGGTTGCTATATTTATTAGCAATCCTTGGCTCTTAATAATTATTAAAAGAATTTACACACCTCTATCAGAGCAAAATCGCCAGCCACATTGTGACGCAATTCGAAACTCTAAGAATAATGTTAAGCTGTAAAGATCTAAATCAAATCTATGGGGTTTCATCTGATTGAAGAAGGTAAAATTCCATTAGGTGGAAGAACAGTAATGTGCTTCAAAGGGTGAGAAACTTCTCCGCCGCCGCCGTGCTTAACGAACTCGGCCGGCGAAAAGGATTGTCCATGGCAGACACACAAAATACTAACCTCCAAGTTTGAGTATCTATACAAGAAGCCAGTAGTTATGATTTTAGTACCATTAGGACCAAACCCTGTGGTCGAAACACAAGGCATTTGATCAAAACTTGCCACATTTTGGCTTTGAATTTTAGGCTTTGGAGGTTTCCCATTCTCCACTGATGAAGATGATGAACAAGATTTCTTGAATTTGGATGATTCTTCAACAAATTTCTCACTGGAAGGATTTGGTTTAACATGATTCATTGATATTGATGAATTACATGAATTGCTACTACCTCCTGAAAGAAGATGAACAACAAAAACAACAAGAAAACTAATTAACATCTCAAATTCTCATAATGATAAAACCAGAACCATCTAATTGAAACCCATTAAACAAAACCCAGATTAAGGTTTTCTTCATTAGGGTTTGAAAGAAATTGAAAAGTACCTTCATGAGAGGAAGAACTATGATGATTATCAGAAACAACAGAAGAACTGCATACAGGGGAAGATCCACAAGACCCAGATTTCTTATTCCAAAACCCAACATCCGAACCACTCCGGCAACCCACCGGCGACTCTCCGGCAGCAAAGTACGGTACAAAACAGGGAAACGCATACCCATAGCCATTGAGAAACGGAACGTACTGCAACAACGAGTAAGGATACGGAAATTGCACCGCAGGATTTGGTTTATGAAGATCTACATTGTTTTTCAAATTACCTTCAAGGTATTTTTCCTTCTTGAATGGCGGATTGTTCCGATCTTCTTCTCGTTTCCTCTTACACTGTCGTCGCCGGATCTCGCCTCTGTTTTTAGCATCTGTAACTCCGCTTTCTTCATCAGACCCATTTGATTTTTCCGGTGAATTTCTGAAAGTTCCGCCGATTGAAAGGGCTAAATCGAGGTGTAGATCGTTGTTTTCTTCATGAAGCTCCATTGATTTCATCTCTGAAGAATAAGTGTGGGAATGAATTTGATTTGTGGGTTTGGATTATATGGATGGAGGGATTGTGGGTTAAGGAGAAGCGGCGACGTGGCGGCAAGGGAGAAGAGGAAAGGGGCGGTGGGGCTAAGAAGGAAACACGTAGGAGGGAGAAGGAAGAAGAAGAAGCAAAGATATTTTTAGCGAAACCGAAGCCTGCGGGTACGCCATTAATCTATCTCTTTTTCTTCTTCTTCAAATCCCCTTCTCTTATCTCTCTGAATACTTTTCACGTGTCATCTTTTCATTGCACCGCCGTTTCGAATGAAAAAATTTCTAGAACTACAAAAAATGATGATAAATTCTAATATGAATGGAAAATTAAAAGAATATAGTCCTTTTAGAAACTATTTAAAAAAATATCGTTGTTTTCAAATAATATGTAAAAATATTGTTGTTTTTTTTAAATAGGTCGAATTTTGAACTCTCCACCTTCCTTTCATTTGTACGTCGAACTTTGAACCATCGACCTTGCAATTTCTAACATTATTATTGAGTCTGTTTAATTATCAGAAATCTTCCTCCATCAAAAGATCGTAGTTCTAAATTTTCATAAGGTCCTCTGGAATTCCTTCCAAAGCTTGTTGAATAATTTTTACGGATTCTGTCATCTGACTAAATAACGAGCTAATGAATCTCCTTCTTTTTGCCACTGAACTTCCCAATCAAATTCGAGAGCGAGAGCGAGAATACCGTACAAATTTCTTTTTTTTTCTTTTTTAATTATTACACATTCCACCTTCTTCTTCTTTCTTCCTTTTTTCTTAAAAAAAAAAAATCCATTTTATAAAAACAATTTCTAAAAATATTTTATTATTTTATTTAAACTTTAAAAAGAATAAATTTTAAAAAATAATAACTCATAAAAATAAAAATAAAATGTAAATTAAATATCTCATTTATATAAAAAAAAATTACAAAAATCAATGTGTCCCACAAAGCGGACGTCGTCGATTTCGAGCTGGTTGTCGTCGTCGACTTCGAACTTGAGATTGCTCGGGTTCTTCTTGATGTTGCTCTAGTACCTCTGCAGGTGCTTCATAATATAAATATTCATTATGCTCTCCACGACCCGACCATGTCCATGCACGTATGAAGACGAAGGACCAGCTTCTGAGTCATAATGTCCTGAACCAAATGCTGGCATCATCATCATCGGATTAACATAATCAGTTTGACTCTGCGTCTACATCATAGGGGCAACTCTTCCATATTATGTGCAACCTCATCATACTCATCCTCTTCCCAAACAGGTTCTCTACGTCTAGGAGTTGGTGGAGGAACAATAGGTATATCGTACATATAATGAATTTCCTCCATATAGCTTTGGTTGTCACTACATATAGTAAGAACCTAGTTCGGATCATTCGCAACCTCACGGAGTCTACTGTTGTTCGATCTCTGTGAATTATAAAACAATTAGACAATATTTAAAATAAATTTAAATTAAAAATAATTAGATAATATTCATTCATTTACCAGATGGCTGCTCCCGGACGAGTGACGTAGCGCCTTGTGATATTATTATACCAATGAATATATTCTGGAGTGACATCTGTGTCAAACTGTTCAAGAGAAACCCCCACTACAATAAATCTTGCACGATAGTGCCATCGCACTACTAAATGTGCAACTTTTTCAAACCAATCTCCAGTCCTTAGGTCAATATCATGCAGTACGGGTTCAGTATTACAAGGCGATGGAACATCCTGCTGAAAACCGAATTGTCTCATCACCCTGTCAGGAAGATGCCACTCACCAATGTGAAAACATATGAGAGGACTCATCGTCCGCCATATGTTTTGACCATTCATACAAAAATTAGGCAAAGTATGCATAATAATTTTGTACGGCTCCCAAATAACCTGAAACACAAAATATTATATTAGAGAATATTAAAGACAAATACAAAAAATATTATATGATTCGACGGTAGTTCTCTTTTTTCCTTCAAAGTGACAACGTTCACCCTTTTTTCCTGTTATTTGTTATCTGACAACAATTACAAAAAATTAAAAAAAAAAAAACTAGAATCTATAAAAAATAATAATATAAGAACAAAAATAAAATTTATAATTATTCTTAAAAAATAAAAATTTAGAAGAGTAACGAACCAGTATAGTTGTGTGAGAATAATTTGTATTAAACGAAATACAAGAAGAGAAATGGAAATGGAAATGGGAGGAGAGGAAGATGATTTCGAAGGCAGTGAGCTATGAAAAGGCAACGAGCAAATTAAGGGGAGAGGAGTGAACAAAATCAAGGGCAGTGAGTCTTAAAAAATTATCGAGGGAGTGATTGAGGAAAAATGAAGAGGATGGTAGTTTAAAAGGATGTAGGTCGAGTGTTGAACAACACTCGACCCACGGGTTTCAGGTGGTTGAAAAGGCATTAAGGCTATGGCAGAGGGGCATGAATGCGTCAATGAATGCATGGAATCGGAGTAGGGGAATCGGATAACGTCAATGCATGCAGGGAATCGTGCAGGGGAATCAGAGCAGGGGCAGTTTAGTGATATATATGCACTTTTTCAGACTTATGGAA
Source organism: Benincasa hispida (assembly GCF_027475165.1). Lineage (NCBI taxonomy): Eukaryota > Viridiplantae > Streptophyta > Magnoliopsida > Cucurbitales > Cucurbitaceae > Benincasa > Benincasa hispida. The sequence goes on along the minus strand of NC_143482.1, from coordinate 1,695,537 downwards.
AGTAAATAAAGTGAAGACGATTTCCATGTGGCAGACCACGTCAGCTGACTGGTTGACCGTTTAATCCATGTGGCAAACTCAATCTCGCTCTCTCCTACAATCTCGCTTTCAATCTCGCCCTCTCCTACAATCTCGCTTTTAATCTCGCTCTCTCCTACAATCTCGCTTTCAATTTTGCTTTCTCAATCTCGCTCTTTCCTACAATCTCGCTCTCTCCTACAATCTCGATTTCCATCTCGCTCTCTCCTACAATCTCGCTTTCAATCTCGCTCTCTCTACAATCTCGCTCTCTCCTACAATCTCGATTTCCATCTCACTCTCTCCTACAATCTCGCTTTCAATCTCGCTCTCTCTTACAATCTGCTTCACCCACTTATCTTCCTTGTCGAGGGTTGAAGTTTCGACTTATGTATGCCAGAACTTCAACCTTCGACAACCTAATATACAAAATTAGCGAGATTCCCTTCTAGAGCGAGATCTTCATTACAAAATTAGCGAGATTTCCTTTTCCTTGTCGAGGGTTGAAGTTTCGACTTATGTATGTCGAAACTTCAACCCTCGACAACCCTAATTACGTATTGTTTCCAAGTTTTTCTTTGTTTGTCGAGTTCTCAACGTTCAACCTCTACATTAGTCGAATCCTCAACCCTCGACTTCTAGCCTCGAAATCCCAAAACAACAATATTTCTCTAATAAGTTTTGAAAACAATAATATTAACATTAAAGGTCCAATATGAATGAACGGGATGAAATTTTTTAGTGTTGTAGGATTATAGAAAAATTTCTAATAGATAAATAAAACTTGAGTGTAATCGAAGCTATACCTATTTTTTGTGCAGCTCAAATACTACCTCGTGTGTCAATTTTTTATTTTATTTTTATTATGTAAAGATAAAGTGAGTTTCACATTATCCATTTCCAAATCATCTATATTTATTGTTTATCACATTATGTGTTTAAAAATAGCGTGGAGTCAATGATATTAAAAATATATATATATTTATGAAGACACATTTCTAGTAAAAAGGAAGTATGGTACTTTGACGGTACTATAATATTCTACATGTTTAGTTTTCCAAATTTGGGATCAAATCTCAAATTTTGAGGTTTATAGTATAAGTTTATGTCAATTGAGTTATGCTCGTATTGTCGAGTGATTAATTGGTGTTTAAATATGCTACTTGAATAATTTGTCAAGTTTTAAAATTGATGTGCTTAAGAACTATTCATATTTAATGGTATCCAGATTCGAATTAGTCATTCAATTTTAAGTCTAATAAATTAAAAAATGAAAATAAAATTTTTTCATAGAGTTTGAATAGGTAAATGGAATGATTATATTAGATACAAAATTTAAAATTTAAGTATTTCTTAATTATTATTATTATTATTTTGTATTATCTTAAGATTTGAGATTATTTCAACTTAAATCTAAGATTACCAAATTATAATCAATAATGGCAAGAGTCGTGGGGTCCACGTTTAACACGAGTGAGCATTTGAGAATAGGACACGTGGAAACTACTAAGCGACACATTACGAATTTTGAGCGGGAAGAGGGGTCTGTGTTGACAGGCTGGCCAAGAAGGAGATGTGGTGGAAGATTTTCCAGTCCCCACGAATCTCTACGGTCTTTCTTTTCATGTTATAATCTCATACCCCAAGACCAACCATAGTACGCCAAGTGTGTCTTCACAGTGGGCCCGCTCAGGGAGGACTTGATAAGATGCCACGTGAGATATAACAGCTAAGAAGCGCCAATTTTTATGAGGAAGGCTGTTGATATTGACACAACGACGTCACGCTGTAACATATCGAACACGTGGCGATATTTGTTTGGATTAGATCGAACGTAGAATACGTTGATGAATAATTTTGTGGGCTCGGTCTTCTTAACACAGCGAGTAGAATAATATTTTGTTTTTACTATTTACTCGGGTCGCCATGTGGCTTCATTTGAGATGTGGAAACGGATACGAAATCCACGGCAGTGGAGTGACCATGTGAATTTTATGCAATGTTTCACTTAGGATCGATTATGCTCGATGGAAAAAAAAAACATTTTGAACCCTAAATTATCATGTTCAATCAAATTCAACCTCAAATATTTAGTCATATTTGATAACGATTTTGTTTTTAATGATTAAATTTTTAATATTAAACTTATAACATAGTTCAAAGTTTCATTCGAAATCTCAAAATTTCGAAATTTGATAGATTTAAAATTTTGATAGGAGAGAATTTCAATTGTCTCCCAATTTATAAGAATTTTGAATATTCATGGATATTTCGATGTTTCGATCGAAATTTGGGCTACACAATTAGTTGTGCTATCTCAAGAAAAATGCAAGGAAATTTTTTTCTCATTTACATTACAAAATCTTTATTTTCAAGAAACCACATATTTTAATTCAAATATTTCTCTTGATTTTTCACATCATCCCACCTCACACGTTGAATGTTCTTTAATATTCCTCTCATTTCTCTCAAGCTTTATTTACTTATAGAGTTTTCTTTTTTTCTCTCTTTCACATTCTATTGTGTTTTGTTTAATGTTATGATTTTTTTTGTTCTTATTATATTATATTATGTTAGTTTAATGTTATGATTTTTTAATTTTTGTATCCACACCATTTTATAATAAACAATTTATAATTATTTTATATGAAAATATTTAATATCTTTTAATTTTGTAGTTGATTGCCAATATTTGATATTATTTTATAATTTTTCTTTTTTTTTTTTTTAAAATGTGCTCTCATATCGACATTTACACATACGTCTAAATGTTGTCTTACTTTATAGAAATTATGATTAAAAATAGTCATTAAAGTCTAATTCAGCTACAATCAAAGTTTTATTAACTAATTATAACAATTTTCACAATTTTTTTTCAAAATTTTATCAACATTTCCATAAGGTCAGGACATCGATATTTTCTTCGACATGCATTGCGAATCTTGCCTATAGACACTACTTCGACCTCCAATATTTTTTTCATTTGTTATCTACTTTTTACCAATGGTTTAAAGAACCGAGCCACCTCCAAATTTAAGGCTGTGAGTAGTTCTTGTTTTTTAACCAACTTTTGAAAAATAAAAAAATTAGCTTTTGAAAACTTTTTTTGTTTATGAAATTTAGCTAAAAATTCAATTATTGTACTTAAGAAAAATGCAAAGCATTGTAAAAAAAAAAAGGAAATAAATAGATTTAATTTTTAAAAACTAAAAGCAAAAAACGAAAATTGTTACCAAACGGACTTAAATTTCAACTAATTGGATTTTAAAGTTAAATAGATATTGCAACTTTTACCTTCAATTTGATTTTTGCTAACTCATCTACTCATTTTAGAAGGGGAAAAAACAATTTAAAAACTTCATTACTTATTATTAATAGAAAAAAGTTTTGTTCAAATTTACCATTGAATAATTTTGTCAAAATCCATTAATTTCAATGAGAAAGAACTCTAATGTCAATTCATAATGGATTTCAAATGAATTCTGTTGTTTGTTACGGGGAAAAAGATAATGACTTTAAAACTCGAAATGATTTTTAAATTCTTCTTTTACTTTATTTATTTATTTTTTTATTAGAATGCTCCGATTTCACAGGATTTCATAGGATTTTAAAATAAATATTTTTAAAGTCTATATTAGTAATTTCTTAATTTTCTTTTATTTTTCAGTTACCATCCGAACACAAAATTTCAACTACATTCATTTTAAATATTTTTCGTTCCAAATAAAGTTATTAATTTAAAATTATTTAGAAAATCTTAAATCACAAGATTTAAGATAATTTTTAAACTTTTTTGAATCCAACCATAGGGTAAAAATTTTGTGAATTTTATATGGTACCTATGTTTTGTATTTTCATTATCCGGCTTTTTCTTTTACTACACGATATTTGAAGTGAAAAATTAATATAACATTAAGATTACAATAATTTTTAAAGTCTAAAATTAAGATTCTAACATTTACTAAATTTGAGTTTTAGTTTGATGAAATCAAAAGTTTATGATAAAATTTGATACAACTTAAAAATTTCGAAGGACGAGTTGGGTGGAGAGACGTGCAAGTACTAACTTCACTTCTTATTTGGTTTTTTTTTTTTTAATCCACTACGAGTCGTCGAGCCCTATGTATTAACATAAATTTTATGATTTATCAACTCTTTACACGATGAACTTTAGTCCTGCGTTGTGTCAAAATTTCTTAAAATTTCTTTTTCCCTCATAGGTTTTCTTTTCTCTATTAAAACCAACAAGTGTGTGAAAGTTTCGTTGATAGTCCTTTTCAAGTCTTTCTCAGTTAAGCATGAAAATTTGTTTTGTATTATAAATGTTATAATAATAAATAGATGTTCATTGCTTAATGTCCTAAAAGTCATGTGGCAATCTTCATATTGTCCATGTGTCTTGTAGTTAGTTATTCATGTTTGGTGTCCATGTAAAACACATCCTACTTGCCACTTTGCCTATAAATAGTGACATTTGATGATCTTAAAATCGCACACAATGATGAGAAATTCACTTCAAATTTTCACTAAATTTTCATAATTTTAGTTATTTTATTTTATTATTATATTATATTAGATTTATTTATTGTTATTATTATTATTATTTATATATATTATTATGTTTTCTCCATATCCGTTGTGCACCGTTGTGCAACGCTGTGCTCCTCAATTTCAAAACACGTTATCAGTACGAACTCTTGTTGCTTCCATCGCTGAAAGTAGGTCCTAAATGTAGGTCGATTTTTTCTCTCTTTATTATAATTAATAAATTAATGTTATTTTGCATATTTAGCACATATTAAAATTTTAATATAAACTACAATATTTTGTGATAGTGTTGCTATGATAAATCTTACAAAATTATGATTCATAGCCCTTGACATTAATAGCAATCATTATTTATCATGGGTGCTCGATGCCGAAATTCACCTAGATGCTATGAACTTGGGAGAAACAATTAAAGAAGAAAATACGACATCCAGTAAGGACAAAGCAAAAGCTATGATTTTCTTTCATCGTCATCTCCACGAGGGATTAAAAATAGAGTATCTTACGATAAAATATCTCTATATCTTGTGAAAAAATTTGAAAGACATGTAGTGTTTGCATAAGGTTTTCAGAGAAACTTATTTCATGGAGTGAATTTGAGTTGATGTTGATGTTGATTTTATGTGATCTAGTTTGATCTCTAATAGTCGATCCTCTAGTTCTCTCTTAGTTGGATGTGTGTGCTTGACTTGAAGGAGCAAAGTACGTGACGTTCTTGAAGTGGAAGTCTTGAAAGAGTCTTTGTATTTTCAGGAGACTTGTATCTTCAAAAAGTGTGCAGCTTCAGGAGTCTAGGAGTCTTCCAATTGTTCCCCCTTCTCTCTGGGCTCTCTCCTCTATTTATAAAGTTCTATAGTGGGCTTCGTGGGCTTGTGCTTAGTTGGTCCATGAGCCTGGCCCCTGGGCCCAATTGGTTGGACTTAAACCTACTTTGGTTTTTGGGCCAAATTAAGCTCATTTTTTTGGCTCAACTAGACTTCAACCCAAATAATTATATCAAATTGGACCAAATTAATCTTATCCGATTCAACGATCATGATGAAACTATTGGGATTGGTGTCTTAATTCTCCCGGTGGTCTCGTAGTTTGTAAACATTTTGTACACACATTGTTATTAATAAAATAAATTTTATTTTATTTGCATTTACTCAAATCCAATAAACTAAGATCCATGGTTATTTCATGTAACTTAAGCATGTATGTGAGACATATAAGTGGATCATGCCTTAAGTAATAACCTAAATGATCTATAGTATAATGATAAAGGAGGGATACCTTATCCTTGTGATACTATGGATACGACCTGCTTTGTAGATGGTCTGATCCTGACCATTCATGTGGAGACATGCGAGCGGAGGTATCCTATACAAAGATTTTGTATAAGACCGGACCACGAGATGATTAGTCTCTTTATATAACACCGTTGATAATTAAGACTTACATTTCACTAAAATGACCATAGATGACATGACCTTATTCTTGAGTGAGTTGGGAATACCTGTCTATGAGGGCGGTCCTTTGATTAATATGAGTGAAAGTGGCCAGATTGCCAACTCAACAAACCTACCTTTTTGGGGATTCGTCTGATTGGGGAGCTGAGAACTCAGCTACACAAGACGAAATTCACTCCTTCCCCGAAGCAGAGGTAAGTAGATAAATTGCTCATTTAAGGGTTGATTCTGGGTCTTGAACATAGTAGTCACACCCTCTCTCTAGAAGAGAGGATTCAGTCGTAGTAGGACTATGACTTATGGTTCATTAGAGAAATCAATGGTACTTCGGGAGTTAGATGTAACTACAGGAGCAAAACGGTAAATTTGTCCAACTATACTTACGAGCGATTTGTGAAGGGTCATCGGACTGTTGATTGGTCATATGGACATAAAAATATATCTATAGTGGAAGAGTTTAGTCAGTTATTCACGTACCATTGGAGCTTCAAACTACAGGTTCATGAGGTCCCCTTGGTAGTTCAATGGATTCAAGTTGAGAATTACTTTTATGGTTAGTTTGAAGTGTTCAAATTAACAAGAGGAAATTTGATTATATATGATATAATTGAATTGGTTCAATTATATGTGATATAATTGATTTGATGTATTAGATACATTAATTGGAGGAATTTATATAAATATGATTTATATTAAAGAAAGGAGAAAAGAACTATGGTTTGAATATTACATATGCTATGATATTAAAACTATAGGTTATAAATATAATATGATAAGTTAGTTATTATATTTATTTATAATAAAAACAACTATAAGATAATTGTTTGTTGGTTATTTCTTTTCTCAATTAACCGTGCATGTGGGAGGTTAATTTTAGTTTTAATAACTGAAGAATAAAATGAAAAATGTTTTCATTTTATGGACGATCATTTTCATTATAGCATTACTAATCGTTTGATAACGAGAGACTGTACGATAGCCCTCTAGCGAGAGACTAAACGATTGAGCAAGATTTGCTAGACAATCTTGTAAACGATTGAGCAAGATTTGCTAGACGATCTTGTAAAGGATTACGCGAGATTTGCTAAAAGATCGTGTAAACGATTGATCGAGAGACTAAACGATTGGCTAGACGATTCTCACGAGAGCGAGATATTACTAAACCATCAAATACTCTTAGTCTATGCGATAGATAAAATCTTTTTTCCACCTACTTGGTCGTGTAGTTCAATCGTTTTCTTCTTCCTTCCCTATACCAAATTCACACAGAGCCCATACCTCTTGGATTCTCACTCCGAGAATACCAAGATTGTCAAGTGGTATTGTCGAAGAGTTGTTGTTCGAGGAGTAGACTGTTCGTGATTGTAACGATAGAGATAGGTTGGCTAGACGATTACTCACAAGAGCGAGATATTGTTGTGCGATTGCTCACGAGAGCGAGAGATTTCATGAAGAAGAGTTCTTCAAGGTATGTCTCTCAATTCCTATTGTATTTACTTAAGATAACATGCTGTAATTTTCTTTATAATGCATAACTATTCTTGTATGTTTGTGAATACATTTATTCTTGCACAATAGGCTTGAAAGATCTTGCTTCCGCTCATGAAGATCGTTGTTTAGATTTCCTTCAGAAACCACGTGGCGTCATCAGAATTTGTCTTCAACTTCAATTCGAGACACATGTCAATTCCTAATTGATCTCAAATTTAATATTTTGGAATTTCGTCATTAATTTAGTAAACCACGCGACAAATTGTGATTAGTCCAAAATTTTTCATTCAACAAATGCCCCGTTTTCGAGATTTATGCACATATATGGGTTGATGAATCTCGAAAAATATAAAGTTGGAATCGAAACTCAAATATATTTGTTCTTGAATTTGATCTCAATTCATGTGTCGGTCAAACTATGAATTTAGTACATAAATTTAACTCGAATTTGGGATAAATTTTAGAATATGACCAATTTTAATATGAGATTTTACCCTAATTTAATTTGAAAATAGGGATAAGAACGTAAATTTAGATGAATTTGATATAAAATTTGGAAGATGCCCAAATTTGAATTTTGCATCAATTTGAGATTTTATTTATTCTCAATTTAATTTGACTTGAGGATAAAAGCTTAAATTGGGATGATTTAGATTTGGGAGGAATATGTCCAAATTTTAATTTGAGATTTTATATACAATTTAATCTCAAAGTTGAACAATTTGATTTTTTTTGTTTTTTAATAAAATTTAGAGTATGACCAAATTTTAATATGAGATTTTATCACAATTTGATTTGGAAATAGGACAAAAGTTAAACTTGATTTGAATTTGCAATAAAATTGGAATATGGCAAAATTTTATTTTGAGATAAATTTGAGATTTTACCCTCAATTTGATTTGGATGGAGGATAAAAGCTAAATTTGATTTGTATATGAGATAAAATTTGGAATATAACCGAATTTTAATTTGAGATGTTATCCATAATTTAAATTTGATTTTTTTTAATAAAATTTGGAATATGTCCAAATCTTGAATTTGAAAACAAAATCTAATAAAATCAAATTTAATAGGACCTTAATTTGATTTTTTTTTTTTAAGAAAATAATTTGAAATTATGATAAAATCAAATTAGGAAATCTAATAATTTAAATAAAATCTTTATGTAATTTGAATTTCCTAATTTGTCACGAAATTTGCTGGAACCTCTATAAATAGGTGTTGGGATAATTTTTAGGGACGCGTTTTGATTTATTTTATTATTAAGGACAGATGGGTTTGAACATGGAATCATGCGTTAGACATAACTGATGCGTTTGCTCCCATGCGTCTGAGGTCATGCGTCGGAATGATGATGCATTAATTAGCATGCAATGATCACACATTCCCATCACAAGTTTTCTTACGCTTACGCCAAGTATAACACAAATGCAAGTTTCTCGGGTAATCCGAGGTCAAACACGGGGACTTGTCACTCAATAATATTTGTGAGGTGATGCATTTGAGGCGATGAATGAGAATAAAAATAAAGCAAAGAAGGTTTAAATGTTTTACACACTACTCCTACTCCTAACTAAACAAATTGAGCAATAGAAGACTTGCAATGAGAATAAGTAGAGACATAACAACCATTAACGCATAGTAATGTTTACTATCTTAAATCGCCTGAGTAATCCGAACTCGTTGCACTAACGCATCACACCTTTAGGTGGTCAACCACACGACTATATCTCTATAGTGCATGGTTGCGTCGAGCATAAGATTGTGCCTATCTCTAGGAACAATACAAACCTTGCTTAGTACGTTCCATCCCTTACCTTCTCAGGCAATTAGACGCGGCTACTTAACTTATAGACAAGCAATGTAGCATCCCATAGACAGGCGTTGCCACAGCCTTTCACCAAGAAAAGAGGATTAACTCACTATACTCGCACAACGTACACCTCTCGGTAGGTTGCTACATGCGTTTTATCTCTAGGCTACACGATTAAGCATGCGATTGACTTTGATAAATAAAGGCTGAAGATAAACTATGATAGAGATAAAGATGATGAAGAAGACGGTAATAAAGGAATTGAGATTTGCATTGATCACAAAATATCTTAATTTCTCAAGCTAAAATGTAATACAATACAGAGATTAGAAGGAAGATGAAGGACTCTGCGTCAAGTCTGCCCGTGGTGCCATGGTTGAATGGTGGAGATGCCTCTCTCGAGCTCTATCTCCGGCGAATGCTCTGATCGTCACTCGGTCTGGGTTGTGGAGATGAAGAATTCTCACTGGAAATCTCTTTCAAGCTCTCATTTGTGATCACAAACTTCTGCCTTGATACAAAAGCTCAGATGTCTCAAAAAGAAGGTCTCAAGGGCTATTTATAGAATTTGGACGCCGACAGCTGTAATGATGAAGGTATGGCTCACTGCTACTTTTGTCACGGTATGGGCATTGTCACATCACCTTATCTTGTTGATACTCCCAAGGTATGCGTCCGAGCTTAATTTAGCTGAAGTTATCAATACGTTCTACCCATCTTGCGATCTTCTATTATGGTTGTCACTCCGTGGCCGCAATCTCTATTTATTCACCGCGTTCTCCATGCGTTGGACGCATGCGTTTACCACAACTTCCATGCATTGGACGCATGGGGTTGTCGTCTGCGTTCGTCTTTTGTTGTCACCTGGCTTCAGCGCATGCGTTTGTCTGTGATTGCTTATTACAAATGCATGCGTTTGATTCCTGCAATAGCTACAAAAATAGACACTTTGGTACGGAATAACGCATAATATTGGGTCAGTGAGGTTTTAGGTGCTTATCGACGCAAAACTCAATTTTTCACAAATTCTAAGTATTATCACTGCGTTTTCTACCTGTTAACCCTCATAATTCTAAATAAAAGGCTTATAATAACTGGCATTTTTGCCAGTTATCAATAGGATCCCAAACCCCTGCAGTATCCTCATCCCCTTCTTCTTCTAAACATTTCTCTCTCTTTTATTTCTCTTTTCTTTCTTTTTTCTTTTTTTCTTTCTTTTTCTTTCTTTCTTTTCTTCTTTTCTTTCTTTCTTTTTTTTACACTTAAATCCCATTTTTTATTATTTACTTCTCACTCCTTCTTTCTTCTTTTTGTTTGGATTGGTGTTCTAATTCTCCCGAAGTCTCATTGTTTGTAATGATACACATTGTTTGATGAATAAATGTTATTTTATTTTGGCATTTACTCATATCTAATAAACAAAGCTCCATGGTTATCTTATGTAAACTTAAGCATGTATATGTGATATACAAGTGGATCATGACTTAAGTGATAACCTAAATAAGTCTGTAGTATAAGGATTAAGGTGGGATACTTGATCCTGGTGACACTACGGATATGGTCCGCTTTGTAGAGGTTTGCAAGTGTTGTAAACTACTACAGATGATAGATCCTAACCATTCATGTGGAGACGTGCGAGCGGGGGTGTCCTATATAAAGAGTTTATATAAGACCGGACCATAAGATAACTAGACTCTGTATATAACGCCGTTGATACTAAAGACTTACATCTCACCTAAACGACCATGGGTGACATGATCTTAATCTTGAGTGTTGGGAACTCCTGCCTTTAAGGGCGGTCCTTTGATTAGTATGGGTGAGAGTGGCCAGATTGCCAACTCAACATGCCTACCTTTTAGGGAACTTGTCTGATCTGGGAGTTAGGAACTCAATCCACAAGATAGAATTCACTCCTTTCCCGAAATAGGGATAAGTAGAGAGATTACTCCCTTAAGGGCTGAATCCAGGGCTTGAACATAGTGGCTACAACTTCTCTTTGGAAGATAAAACTCAGTAACAGTAGGACTATGACTTATGTTCATTAGAGGGATCATTAGAGGGATCAGTGGTACTTAAGAAGACAAGTGTAGTGTTTATAGGCGACAGACCGAGCTAAACGATCGCATATCTTTTGCTAGACGATTGCATAGATTTATCTAAACGATTAAGCATTGACATATACGATAGGTCTCTTCCATCTCCCACTTGCCCAGTCGTATACACGATCGGTGTTTCCTCCTTCGTCTGCCTTATACCAAGTCCAAACAAAGCCCACCCTCTGGATTCTCACATCGAGAATACCAAGGTAGCCTTGTTGGTGGTGTCATACTGAACTCGACACTGTCAAGGTTCTGTGGAGATCGTTCGTGCTGTTGCTGAGGAGTTCGTGACCAAGGTGATTGTTGAGGACGAGCGTAAAGTGTTCGTGCTGTGTTGTGGTCGTGTAGATTGAGCGTTCAAGGTTTCTGTTGTTCGAGCGGTCGTGCGCAAAGGAGCGTGGAGACACATCTTCAAATGTTCATAAAGTCTACTCTTTGTTCATTTGAGTTTTTTCATGCTGTAATTTCTCTATTAATTGTATAACCACTTGTTTTGAAGTCGATTGTAAATGTAATGTTCATTCATGATTGTGATTTGTAATTATCTTATTTCCATTACTCATGGAAATCTCGAATCTGATTTCCTTCAAGGATATGAAGACTAAGCAAGTACCCCTTTACGCTGTTGAAAGCATTCTGGCAGGCCTCATTCCATTCGAATTTTTCTCTTTTTCTCACCAGTCTTTGGAAAGGTTGACATCGATAAACCAAATTGGAAATAAACCTCCGGATGTAAGCCAGACGCCCCTAAAACTTCTTAACTCATGTAAATTCTTTGGCCTTGGCATCTTCTAAATGGCATCGATCTTTGATTGATCTTTCTCTATCCCTCAATGCCTTACAATGAAACCAAGAAATTTCCCTAAGGTTGCACCGAACGCATACTTGAGAGGATTCATCCTCAACTGGTATTTTCACAAGCGATCGAACATGTCTTTCAAGTCCTTCAAATGATCTTGTCGTTTCTTGGACTTTACCATAAGATCATCCACATAATATTCTATGTGTTTGTACAACATGTCGTCAAACTCGTTTTGCATGGTGTGTTGGTTAGTAGCGCCAACATTCTTCAATCTAAAGGGCATTACCTAGTAGCAATATAGTC